>NC_066617.1:268942356-269018384 GCF_025201925.1 Gopherus flavomarginatus
GTGAGTGCCCTTTGTCCATGGAACCTCTCAATCTGTTAGAGAAATTAAACAGACATTTTTTTACATGAATAAAGTAGATCTGCAGAGCTACTAACTATCATGATTTCTCATGAGAGTCTTGCAATATTTGCTCCCCCACACACCCCAAGCCGTGGAATCCTCTGATAATGGGAAAATCTCACCTTTTTAAACTTAGTTTGAAGGTGCCTGGTTTTCTCCATATGACTGTAGAGGAGAGCTTGAAAATGTGACTAGAGTGCACACTGAAAGCTCAAAAATCAACAGGCAAATCAAAAGAACCCCTAGTCTTTATATTTTAAAAAAAAATCTCATGGTTTCAAGTTGGCAGTGCTGGGGCTGTATACAGTAATAATTTGACATCATGCTATTTCATTAAAATAACCTTCATGACTGAATTCTATGTTAAAAGCTCTTGGCAGTAAGAACTGTCTACCTGCATTGAGAATCACATCGCCCAGCTGCAGTGTAGATGTTCCCTAAGATGCCAGCAGGAAATGGGGGCGGCAGCAGAAAAGATAATAGAACACTGGGCTGTATTATCTTATCTGGAGGATCTTTGCTCGGAAGCAAAGGATCCCTTTGTGGAGGGTCCTTTCTCTACATAGTGACCAGGGGAACAAAACAGATTCTAGTTTGAGTTTTTAAAACTCAGTTTTTAAAATTAACACTGAGCTATTGAGTTCTAATGCAAATTGATTTGAGCTCTGTTAAAATTTGATTAATGAAAAGGCCATGTTAGTTAATTTTGAATGCTTTTTTGCAGGTCTCAAAAAATGTTACTTAAAAAAAATAAGGCAAGTAATTACTCAGTGAAAATGTCATTTAATTAAAATACAGTAAATCAATCGAGTTGATGGAGGTAAAGGGGGACTATATAGGAATATTTAGTGCACAATTTATTCTTTGAGTGCTTGCTCATGTTGATTCCAAGTAGGTGTGTGCGCACCACATGCACGGTCATTGTAAGGTTTTCCCCTAGTGGTACCTGTTGGGTCAATTGTGGAGCCCCCTGGAGTTATGCCTTCATGGCGATGTATATGGGTTCTTGCCAACCCACTGCCTCTTCAGTTCCTTCTTACAGCTTGTGATGGTTGTTGGAACTGCTTCTTCCCTCTCTTGCTATAGCAAGCAATCCCCTAGTGGACTTTCCTATTTGTACCTGAAAATAGTTTAATTAGAGTTTGTTAATGTTCTTAGTATAAGATAGTTAGATAAGTTTCTGTGGGGATTTTTCATCCCACATTTTCCTCCCCTCCCAGGGACTGGGGCATGCCTCAGTCTCAAGGCTTCAAACTGTGCGGGTCCTGCAAGAAGCCTATGCCCAGGGGAGACCCTCACAGCTCCTGTTTAAAGTGCTTGAGGGAAGCCCACCAGACTGACAAGTGTAAATTCTGTAGAGGCTTCCACCTAAGAACCAAGAAGGAGAGGACTTTAGGTTGAAACTTCTTCTTATGGAGTCGGCTCTTCATCTCCAGTCGGCACAGCCCATGTCAGGTCCAAAGCCCAGCACTTCTGTGCAGAGCACACAAGCCTTAGTGAGGAAGGCTGAGGCGCCAACAAAGGACTCTGGGTCTAGAGATCCCATGGCACCGCCGCTCCCCAAAGATGAGCTCTGCAACTTCCTCACACTCACTGGTGCCACACAAAAAGCAGAAGAGAGCTGAGAGAGGGTATTCACCCACAGTGAGAGCAGTGGGGCATGAAGGTACCCACAGAGTGCATCCCATGCCAGGACACTCAGTCCCTGCTCTGGCGAAACTGGCACTGTTGAGTCCGGTCCTGTTGGACTCCCCGGTGTGGGAGAGCCAAATGTGGGAGTTGGATCTTTCATCCACCACGGACGTGTTTGAGGCCCCCAGAGACCTCATAGCAATGATGGCCCCACAGTCCCCAGAACCAGCAGCATTGGCACCACACAGAGGAGCCATGCTTTCTAAGGGCAAGCTGGCCATGATGCGGCACCAGTCAGCCTCCCTTTGACGCTGCACTACAGCACCGTCCTGCTCAGCACCGCCATGGTCACCAAGATCAGACTCATCTTCGGGGTCAGAGCCGAAATCGTACGTCTCCAAATGGAGCTGGCACCACTCTTGTCACCATTCGAGGCAAGAGGACAGGCAGCAAGTTTTCCATGATTCCCTGGCCACCACAATGGCAGTTGCCCACGCAGTGGCCTTTCTGGATCCCGGTCATCCTCCATGGTGCGAGAACCTCCACGAGGATCAGAACCCAGCATTCAAGCTGGCACAGAAACTGTAAGTGAGGCCAACATTGAGCTTGGCACTGAGATGGGGGCTAGTACCATATCTGCCTCCACGGAGGAGGTATCAGTGCAGGAAGACCTCCATGATTTGGAGCATTAGGAAGACCCAGTTCCGCTAAGGGCATCATCCACTTCCTCCCCAGACGAGGCAGTAGTGGACTCATCTGCCACTTTGCCAAGCATGAACAAGAGAGCCCACCAAGAGCTACTCAGAAAGGTAGCCCAAAATCTAGGCCTCCAGGTGTACAAGGCATCAGAAGAAACGGATCCAATTCTGACACCCAAGGGTCCTTCAAGGGTGGGCCTACCTTTGATAAAGACCATTGAGAATGCCATCAAGACCTCATGGCAAACTTCTGCCTTCCTTCCCCTTATGGCCAAGTGGGTGGAAAGGAAGTACTTTGTGCCCTCCAAGTGGTACAAATACCTTTTCACCTACCTTAATCCGGGAACACTGTTTGTGGCAGTAATGAAAACAAAAGAAAGACTAGGGCATCAGGGACCTGCATCCAAATCTAAGGAGGCAAAAAGGCTGGACCCTCTTTGGCCATAAGGTCTATTCCACTGGGGGGCTACAACTTCAGAGCAACTTTAAAATCCCAGGGGCTCCATTCGCCAGAGGAAGCATTTTAATCCTCAGGCCTTGCCACACTTTTAGCCCTCTCAGGCAAGACAAGATTACAGTAGGAAGTAGGGTAGGAATAACAGGCGAAGGCCTCCACAGCCCTCTTCCAACCAGGGCCACAGCTCCCAAGCAAAACTTTTGAAGATGCGCCTGGGGGTGATGCACCAATCAGAATCATAAAATCGTAGGACTGGAAGGGACCTCGAGAGGGCATCTGATTCAGTCCCCAGCACTCATAGCAGGACTGAGTATTATCTAGACCATTCCAGACAGGTGTTTGTCTAACCTGCTCTTAAAAATCTCCAGTGATGGAGATTCCACAATGTCCCTAGGCAATTTATTCTAGCACTTAACCACCCTGACAGTTAGGAAGTTTTTCCTAATGTCCAGCGTAAGTCTCCCTTGCAGCAATTTAAGCCCCTTGCTGCTTCTCTTATCCTCAGAGGTTAAGAAGAACAATTCTTCTCCCTCCTCCTTGAAACAACCTTTTATGTGCTTGAAAACTGTTATTCCCCTCTCAATCTTCTCTTTTCCAGACTGAACAAACTCAGTTTTTTTCAATCTTCCCTCATAGGTCATGTTTCAAGACCTTTAATAATTGTTGTTGCTCTCCTCTGGACTTTCTCCAATTTATCCACATCCTTCCTGAAATGTGGCACCCAGAACTGGACACAATACTTTAGTTGAGGCCTAATCAGAGCAGAGTAAAGCAGAAGAATTACTTCTCATGTCTTGCTTACAACACTTGCTAATACATCCCAGAATGATGTTCGCTTTATTTTGCAACAGGGTTACATCATTAACTCATAATTAGCTTGTGGTCCACTATGACCCCCAGATTCCTTTCTGCAGTACTCCTTCCTAGACAGTCATTTTCCATTTTGTTTGTGTTTGTTTGATTGTTCCTTCCTAAATGGAGTACTTTGCATTTGTCCTAACTGAATTTAATGCTATTTACTTCACCATTTCTCCAGTTTGTCCAGATCATTTTGAATTTTAATTCTATCCTCCAAAGCACTTGCAACCCCTCCCAGCTTGGTATCGTCTGAAAACTTTTAAGTGTACTCTGTATGCCGTTATCTAAATCATTAATGAAGATATTGAACAGAACTGAACCCAGAATTGATCCCTGTGGGACCCTGCTTGTTATGCCCTTCCAGCATGACTCTGAACCACTGATAACTACTCTCTTGGAATGATTTTCCAACCAGTTTTGCTCCCACCTTATAGTGCTCCATCTAAGTTGCATTTCCCTAGTTGGTTTATGAGAAGGTCATGCGAGACAATATCAATAGCTTTACTAAAGTCAAGATATACCAAGTCTACTGCTTTACCCCATCCGCAAGGCTTGTTACCCTATCAGAGAAAGCTATTAGGTTGGTTTAACATGATTTGTTCTTGACAAATCCATGCTGACTGTTTCTTATCGCCTTAATATCTTCTAGATGTTTGCAAATTGATTGCTTAATTATTTGCTCCATTATCTTTCCAGGTACAGAAGTTAAGCTGACTGGTCTATAATTCCCTGGGTTGTCTTTATTTCCCTTTCTGTAGATTGGCACTATATTTGCCCTTTTCCAGTCTTCTGGAATCTCTCTAGTTTTCCATGACTTTTCAAAGATAATCGCTAATGGCTCAGATACGTCCTCAGTCAGCTCCTTCAGTATTGTAGGGTGTATTTCATCAGACCCTGGTCACTTGAAGACATCTAATTTGTCTAAGTAATTCTTAACTTATTCTTTTCCTATTTTAGCCTCTGATCCTACCTAATTTTCACTGGCATTCACTATATTAGACGTCCAGTCACCACCAACCATCTTGGTGAAAACTGAAACAAGTTATTAAGTACCTCTGCCATTTCCACATTTTCTGTTGTTATTTTTCCTCCCTTATTGATTAATAGTCCTACCCTGTCCTTGATCTTCCTCTTGCTTCTAATGTATTTGAAGAATGTTTTCTTGTTACCCTTTATGTCTCTCTCTAGTTTGATCTCATTTTTTGCCTTGGCCTTTCTAATTTTGTCCCTACCTACTTGTGTTATTTGTTTATCTTTATTCTTTGTAATTTGACCTAGTTTCCACTTTATGTAGGACTCTTTTTTGATTTTTAGATCACTGAAGGTCTCCTGGTTAAGCCAGGGCGGTCTCTTGCCATACTTTCTATCTTTCCTATGCAGTGGGATAGTTTGCTTTTGTACCCTTAATAACGTGTCTCTGGAAAAACTGCCAACTGTCTTCAGTTGTTTTTCCCCTTAGACTTTCTTCCCATGGGATCTTACCTATCAACTCCCTGAGTTTGCTGAAGTCTGCCTTCTTGAAATCCATTGTCTTTATTTTGCTGTTCTCCCTCCTACTATTCCTTAGAAACATAAATGATCATTTCATGATCACTTTCACCCAAGCTGTCTTCCACTTGGAAATTCTCAACCAGTTCCTCCCTATTTGTCAAAATCAAATCTAGAACAGCCTCTCCCCTAGTAGCTTTCTCCACCTTCTGAAATAAAAAAAAAAAATTATCTCCAATACATTTCAAGAACTTGTTGGATAATCTCTGCCCTGCTGTGTCATTTTCCCCAACAGATGTCTGATTAGTTGAAGTCCCCCATCATCACCAAGTCACGTGCTTTAGATGATTTTGTTAGTTGTTTAAAAAAAGCCTCATCCACCTCTTCTTCCTGGGTAGGTGGTCTGTAGTAGACCCCTACCATGACAGCACCCTTGTTTTTTACCACTTTTATGTCAGAGTATCTGGCAAAAAGGAACTGAAGAGGCGACGGGTCAGCAGGGACCCATATACACCACCATGAAAGCGTGACTCCGGGGGTTCTACAGCCAACCTGACTGGTACTATTAGGGGAAAAAAACCTTCCAACAGCTCTGCACACAGCTCACACACACCTACTTGGAATGGACATGAGCAACGCATCTCTAAGAACAACAGTTATGGGAGGTAGGTAACTGTTTTTTGCATATCCAAATGTACCCTAACAGAGCAAAATGACTCTTAAAAGCACATACTGTGGAGTAGTATGCATCAATACAAACCTCACAGCTGTTTTGGTCAATGAGGTAAATGTAACAACCTTGGGGGTTCATTAAATAACAAACCAAACCAGTGAATGAGAGAGGAATAAAACAAACTGGAGAATGTCTCTGGTAAACTGCCGCACACAGCCATGTGGTATTCTCAGACCCCAGCTCCAAGGCACATCTCCCAATTTGCACACTCACAACACTGTCCCTTCTGAGGCAGCATCTCTAAATTATAATCTTCTACAAACATCTCTCTACAGTACATATATATTATTTACCTGAAAGTTTAGAACATCTTGAAGTCGGTCTTACAATATATTAAAAAAAATGGAAAATAATTCACTTCTTTCCATGTTTATGTTTTTAAGAATGCTAGGCCAAATTCTGGCCATGGCACTTGAGGTGAAGTCAGCAGAAACAGTATATGTATATTTGAGGGCAGAATCTGGCCCAATTTTTCGGTAATTTAGATCCACAAGTCTAGTTTTTAAATCTTGCATCCTTTCCTTCCTCCCTGCCTTCCAAAGTAAACAAATGTTTGCTTGGACTAAGACATTGTTCTGTGTGACTGGCAACCCAAAACATCACAGTATTTTGTTTATGGATGAGAACTTGAAAGTGAACTGGCCAGAAATAGATTATAAGCAAAAGGGAAACTACTAGTCTATTTTCATTGTCCAAGTGCAAAAAATAAACATTATAAGTGGTGAGAAATAAATATAGGCTTAAAACAGAAAAATTCGGGTGAAAAATATGTGAAAAACAACAATCCGTTTCAATAATCTGAGGTTGTGTTAGTAATACAGGTAAGAAACTGTACTGATATTATTGTTAATGTAATAGTGTCCCTTTAAAGATTTTATATCAGCAATGTAGCATTTAGACATGACAAAAAAAATTGAAGGTGTATTAATTGTGTCTATATACAATAAAATTATGTATATTAGAAGTCTGTGATTTTTTTTTCCCCTCGGCTAAATGAAGGAATGGAAAAGCCCCTTGTTGCCAATTCAAGAAGGAAGTTTAGAACTTAATTAACTTTTGATGATGGCACTCGGAGTTTGTTCAAATTATAAACTCATTTTATGACTAATTTTATATCATCTGATTAGACACAGTGATTCATTTGTCTAATGGTACCTACTAATCAATCAGAGTAGGCTTCAAATCCAAATATGTATGTGAACAATTTATCTAAGATTTAAAGGAACCACACTGCTGTAGTGTATCAGGATTCCTTGAAAGTTTAAAGAATCTCTGTTTTTGCTTGTCCTTTTTTCCCCTAACTGTACCTGCACAGTCTCTGATCAAGCAAAGCACTTAAGCAAGTGCATAGAGTTATGCATGAAAGTAGCCCCATTTATTTCAGTGAGGCTATTCACATGCTTAAATTCATGCACTTGCTGGATGAGCTAATGCCCAGTTCTGGAACTATTGAAGTCTGTTGAATTTTTGCCATTAACTGCAGTGGGAATGGGATAAATCCCTTACTTAGGAACAAAATTGCATTGCCTCATGAAATAAAGAAAGCCAGAACAGAGCAAAAATATGAATACCATAAGAATGGGCTGATAGAACGGCACTTTTAAGATTAAAAACCTAAAGCTTTAGGATTTTACTATGCTATTTTGATTCTAGTCTTGAAGCAACTACTGTAGTAGCTCTGGTTTATTAAGGAACAGTTGAGTTGGTTCCATTTTCTGTCACACACGTTATGTATAGAATCAAAGAAAAGTAGGGCTGCGTAACCATGTGGAAGTCACCCGGCGGCGCCTCCTGCTAGTCGTCTTGGGGAATTAGCTTCCAGCCTCCAGAGCACCCCCGTCAGCCATTGTCCCGCTGCCGCTTGGCCCGCATGTCCCTCCCGGAACTCCAGTGCCCCATTATCTGGGGTTCTGCCCCCTGCCATACACACCTCAGTCTCAGGGTCTCCCCTCCCCGAGGGAACTCCCACCCCCTATCCCCAACTCATCTCAGTCATAGGCTACTGCCAGTCACCAACTAGCCCCCGCTCCCTAGGGCAGACTGCAGTATAAGCCACTCATCACAGGCAACGGGGTTTTGGACCTGCTGCCTTCCTCTGCAACCCAGTATCTCTATGGGGCCTTGGACAAGTCCCTGCAGCCTAGGGAGTTGCCAACCTGGACCTCCCCAGCCCCTCTGGCCTT
This sequence comes from Gopherus flavomarginatus, assembly GCF_025201925.1. NCBI lineage: Eukaryota > Metazoa > Chordata > Testudines > Testudinidae > Gopherus > Gopherus flavomarginatus. Next base: position 268,950,466 of record NC_066617.1, read on the forward strand.
TCCTCAGCCCTGCCTCACTCTAAGCACCCTGAACTTCCCAGCAGCCAGGCCCCTCTCTCTCTGAAGGCAGTGGGAGCCGCAATCGGCCGAACCTGTAGACGTGGCAGGTAAACAAACCACCCGGCCCGCCAAGGTGCTTACCATGATGATCCACATGCCAAACGTTGCCAATCCCTGACCTAGACCATCTCTGATAGGCGTTTTGTTCAACCCGTTGTTAAAAACCTCCCTTGAGAGGGATTCCATGATCTCCCTTCCAAGTCTATGCCAAAGCTTAACTACCCTTATAGTTTAAAAATTTTTTCCTAATATCTAACCAAATCTTCCTTGCTGCAGATTAAACCAATTACTGCTTGTCCTACCTTCAGTGAATATGGAGAACAATTGATCACCATTGTCTTTATAACCGCCCTTAACATATCTGAAGACTGTTATCGGGTTCTCCCTCTGTCTTCTTTTCTAGACTAAATATACCCAGTTTGTGTAACCTTTCCTCATATGTCTGACTTTATAAAAAAAAAACCTTTTATCTTTTTGTTGTCCTCCTCTGGAGCCTTTCCAGTTTGTCCAAATCTTTCCTAAAGTTTGTAGCATCCAGAATTGAATATGGTACTCTAGCTGAGACCTCACCAGTGCTACGTAGAGTGGGACAGATATGTCTGGTGTCTTACGTAGAACACTTCTATTAATATATCCCAGAATAATATTAGTCTTTTCCACAACTGCATCACATTTTGGCTTTGCAATTCGTATTCAGTTTGCAATCCACTATAACCCCCAGGTTGTTTTCAGCAGTACTACCAACTAGCTAGTTATTCCCCATTATGTAGTTGTGCATTTGATTTTTTTTCCCCTTAAGTATGGTACTTTGCATTTTTCCCTATTGAATTTCATCTTGTTGATTTCAGACCAATTCTCTAATTTGTCAAGGTCATCCTGAATTCTAATCCTGTCCACAAAGTGTGTGCAATTCCTCCTATCTTAGTGTTATCAGCAAATTTTAAAGGTATTCTCTCCACTCCATTAATTAAAATATTGAGTAGTATTGGACCCAGGACTGTTCCCTGCAAGGCTGCACTAGATATATCCTCCCAGTTTGACAGGGAACCACCGATTAGTACTCTTAGAATAGGATCTCAAACCAGTTGTGCAACCACCTTCTAGTAATTTCATCTAGACCACATTTCCCTCGTTTGCTTATAAACATGTCACATGGGACTGTGTCAGAAGCCTTACTAAAATCAAGATATATCATGTCTCCTGTTTTCCCTATCCACTAGACCAGTAATCCTTTCAAAGAAGGAAATTAGGTTGATTTGTGTATAGGTAACTTATTCATGCAGAGCAAGGCTTATACGAATGAGGTTATCATTGTGTGTAGCATTTCAATGTGAAGAAGCATTTGACAGATTCCTTTTACAAGTAGGGAAAAAAATGTACCCAAAGTCTATTTTGTTCTCCTTTTGGTATTTGGATTTCAGACATTTTTTATAAAATTTGTATTTCAAAGAAAAATAAAATTGTAAGATGAGAAAATATGCTGTAGATGCTCTCAGATCTCCACTAAAAAAATACTTCTTCAATACTTGTAGCTTCTTTGCTTCAGAAAGAATTAATGTCCAGTAGCAGTGATTGAATTCAAATTAGCCTATCCATAAAAGTAATTGAATGTTCTAGACTTTCATTTTAATAAAATAAATTATTGTTCACAACATTTTATGTTTCATTAAGTACTTTTGTAAATGAGAGTAATAAATATTCTATTTAAACAAATAAAACATGCATGATTATAAATTATGTAAGCGTACTTTTAGCCAGCTTTGAAATATACACCATCAATTTTCCAACCTGCTCATAGGAACTGAGAGTAGACTCATGGTAGAGATTCTAATCAGGTAAGAAAATATTAATACTATTATAATATAGAAGATTTTATTCTAAATACTAGAATATAATTCTTTCATTATACTTGCATAGCTTTCAGCACCACATACAAAAACATTTATTAGAATTAAATAGTAAAATAGAATATTGCTTCCCTGTTTCTTTGTCCTCTCTTCACCCCCAGCAATTTCTGTTGTCTTGTTCAAGCATCAAAATATGTGAAAAATAAAGTCTGTTTTATGAAATATTCATTATTATTATTTATTATGCATTTTGTATTGTGGTAGCACCTAGAAACCTCATCCCCCATGATGTTCTAAGCTCTGTATAAAGCTCTTATAATCTGAAGTAATCTTCCTGTGAGAGATTAAAGGAACTCCATCTGTTTAGAGTATCCAAGAAATATTTAAAAGATAACTAGATCACTATCCATAGGTACTTGTGTGGCGAGAAGATTTCTGACAGTAGAGGGCTCTTTAATCTAACAAACAAAGTTTGATAAAGATTGAATGTCTGGCAGGGGATGCTGGTTAAATTCAAACTAAAAACAATTTGAATGGCAAGCAATTAACCATTAGTGGTGGATTCTGATTTCCAGTTTTTAAATCAATGCTGGGTATCTTACTAAAAGATATGCTCTAGTGTAGCTCAACCAGAAGTTATGGGCTTGATGCAGGAATTACTGGGTGAAACGCTATGATCTGTTTTATGCAGGAGGTCAGAATACATTATTATAATAGTCTCTTCTGGCCTTAAAATCTATTAATCTAAGTGTAAGACAAGAGATGACAGACGGACACAACAAACGGACAGGTCATGGTAACAGTGAGACAATTTTGATGACCCCGATAAGCAGTGGTCACAGCACACCAACTAACCAACCACTAACAAGATTTTTGTAGGCATCATGGCATAAGCAAGTTGTAAGAGAGGCTCTAAAGGAGTGTAATGTGGAAGTCAGAATGTACTACAGCAGGGATAGGCAACCTATGATATGCATGCTGAAGGTGACACGCCAGCTGATTTTCAATGGCACTCACACTGCCCGAGTCCTGGCCACCGATCCTGGGCGCTCTGCATTTTAATTTAGTTTTAAACGAAGCTTCTTAAACATTTTAAAAACCATATTTACTTTACATACAACAGTAGTTTAGTTATATATTATAGACTTATAGAAAGAGACCTTCTAAAAATGTTAAAATGTATTACTGGCATGTGAAACCTTAAATTAGAATGAATAAATGAAGACTCGACACACTGGAAGGTTACCGACCCCTGTACTACAGTAAGTTTAAACCAAGGATTTAGTTACAACTGAACATTATGCTCTCATTTAACATTTACTGTATCATTTCTTCAATAAATGTAATGTATATGAACAGTTATCCATTTTTAACAGTTTCATCAAAGGACTGCAGTGCTGTTCATGAAGGTGATCCACATTTTACAAATGCAGAAACTGAGGCAGAGAGAAGTTATGCAACCTAAGCATGCTATGACAGAGTTGATGTAGTCCCCAGGTCTGCTGATTCCAATCTTAACATTTTAGGGTATGTCTAAGGTAATCTTAAGGTAATTTCCCACTCTGATAGGCATACCCATGTTAGCCCTGATTGAGCTAGTGTGCTAAAAATAGCAATGTGGCCATGGGGGCATGAACGGTGAGACAGGCTAGCTGCCTGAGTATATACATAATCCAGTGGTTAGGGCACCCACTTGGGAGGTGCAGAACCAGGGTCCAGTCCCCTGCTCCAATCACTATCTAATTATTTATCTACAGTGGAACAGCATCAAGAGGAGTAACTGAGGGAGCTCCCCATCAGAATGTCCCACAGCTCAGTGGTTGGAGTATGCTTCTGAGAGCTGGGAGACCCCTATTCAAATCCTACCTGTCCCATGCAGAAGGCGAATTGAACCTGGCTCTGCCATATCCCAGGTGAATGGTGTAGCCACAGGGCTACAAGTTATAAGGTGGGCAGCAGCAGCCAGATTCCAAATGGGGCCCACTCCCATAGGTGGCCTCTGAGCACATGAACCTAATTGGCTCCACGTGCAATTTTGGCAGAGAAATGCGTATCTTTCACTGGTTTGTTAATTGCTGTAGGGCTTAGGTGGGAGATAGACATCTGGATGCCTAGCGTGAGGCAGCTATGTGCATGTCCAGAGGCAGAAATCTGGGCACCAAAGGAACTTTTACTCTGAAAACTTAGGCACTGAGTGAGTTTAAGTACCATGGCACAGTATCCAGCCTGTCTGACTCTCGTAGGACCCACTGCACCAGCCTCTGCTTGAACCAAAACTGATCAGAAGAAAGACTTACAAAACGCAATGAAAAGGCAGTGGAAGACACACCTAAACCCCTCCAGACAAGGGTGACAGGATTAAGGTAATTCCCCTAGCCTGATTTGCATCAGAAATTGGACAGAGAGGCATCCCATTAGCGTACAGAATGGAGAACAGAGATTCCAAGGCAAGAACTGCAGTGAACTCTTGGACCAGAAAAGCAGGGAAGCACTGAATGATGAGAGAATCTCTGCTCCAGATGTTAATGAACTCACACCTGCACACACCCAGCTCAGTAGTTATCAGACCAATTCTAGTGATAAATCCTTTATTGGTATCCAAAATACTGAAGCTGCCTAACTACATTGTGGGATCCCTGGAAGGAACACTGCTTATAGTCAGGAATGAGCAATTTCTATTGTCTAGACTGAAGAAAATAACTTTGGTATAATCCCTTGAGCCATCAGTTTACCCATAAACAAATCTAGTGTTCTCCCTTGAACCATTGTTGTTTCCCTACAAAAACCTTCCCATGCTCAAGTAAGTGCTCTGATGCCTGGATCCAAAATCTGCATCGGTTCCATTGGGTGGTTGTCTTCTCCTGACTGATCATGCTGGGGGCTCTGGACCCTCAGCTACCACCACCACCTGGGAACCCTGATCGATTCAAGCTTCGCGGAGTGGTGAGAACCCAGCTATCTCTCTCTCTCTGATTTTTTTTCTCTACACTAGGTATAGTTTTCTAATCCTGACTTTTGTAATCAAAGTTAAACTATATTTAATATTGTAACTTTTGTTTGTTTGGCTCTTGTTGTATGGTTATTACCTGGCAATAAATAACTTTTATGGTTAAGCTGGTTGCTTCCCTCCCTCCCTCCCTCTCTCTCTCTCTCTTTCTCTCCTATTTTTGGCTTCCCCATTTGCTCTGCAGCAACACTCCTCTTACCTAATTAAAGATCCCTGTAGCACCCAAAAATCCTGTGGGGTTTGCTCATCAAGTGGGTTACTACAAGAACAATTGTAACTTGAAAGTGGGGATAGGCACATACTGAACTTGTGGCATAGAAGGGTGGCAGCTTGGAAGTGCTGCTCGACCCAGCCTGCTGAGTCCAGGGACATATAAGGGATCAGCTTGGGAATGCTGATTGACCTGGTCTGCTCAGATGCACTCTGTTAATATGTGTGTATGTTCATCTGATTCTGGGGCTGGAGGAATCTAGGTCCTTCCGGATAGCTCCATTGGGAGGGAACTTGCAGAAGGGAGAAGTAGGCCTTCATATGAAAATATAAGTGACACAAGCAGTACATTGATAGAATTACAGAATTAACCCCCACCCAGAAGAGTAACCCTAATAAATGAGCATACCCCAAAGTAATGGGCAAATCTGGTAACAACCTAAAACTGGGAATCAGGCATCTAAATCTGGGGTTTAGGCAGGGCTGGAGCTACCATTTAAGCAGACTAGGCGGTTGCCTGGGGCGCCAAAAAGCAACACCTTCCAATTTTTTTTTTAAATGTTTGAGTGACCGCTGCCCTGGGAGGGAGAGGGAGTCTGAGCTGCCGCCAGCAGCCCAGGGGTTCCCCTGAGTCAGCGGGCCACCGCTGGCAGCCGGCAGCAGGGATTTCCCTGGATCAGCGCACCGCCAGCCCAGGGGTTCCCTGGGGTGAGAGCGCCGCAGCCGGCAGCCCAGGGGTTCTCCGGGATCAGCGCGCGGCAACCCAGGGGTTCCCCGGGGTCAGCGTGCCGGCAGCCCAAGGGTTCCCCGGGGTGAGCGCGCCGCCGGCAGCCCGGGGGTTCCAGCGCGCAGTTGCTGCTTTGCTTCTCCCGCCTCCCAGGCTTGTGGCACCAACCAGCTGTTTGGCACCGCAAGCCTGGGAGGAGAATTAGAGCAAGACAGCGTGCTCGGAGAGGACGCGGAGCAGAGGTGAGCTAGGGTGGGGAGGTACCGCGAGGCTCCCCTGGCCTGCGGATGGGGAGCTACTGCAGGGGGCGGGGAGCTGCCTTGGAGGAGGGGTGCCTCAGGGCAGAGGGGAGCTGCTGCAGGGCTTGGGGGGCTCAAGGTGGAAGTTTCGCCTAGGGCACGAAACTTCCTTGCACTGGCCCTGGGTTTAGGTGCCTAAGTGCTTTTGTGGATCAGGCCCTAGATATTTGTATATGTAGTCACCTCTTCCTCTTTCTAGGCTATGGCTATCAAACTCATGTGGAGAAGAGGACAGAATTCCATGTTTAACTATGATCCGTTGGCTGTTGTATAAATTCAGGACGATAATGCACTGTGGATCTCCCACTGACATCAGCAGGTTTGCACAGAATGTTGTCCATAGATTTGAACAGGCAGACACTCTTAGGCTACACCTGCCCTTGCATGTTTCCTTGGGTACTTGCCTATGTACTGCTGGCACATGTACCCTGTACTCATGCCAAGTGCCCAGATATGCTGAGGTAGGTTTGGGTATATGCTGTACACAGGCGTAAACCTGCATCCATACTACCTCATATTCCAGAGGCCTGTGCCTCACAGGAGACTCTCTGGGAATCACCTTGCTGTGTGATGCTGGTACTGCACATCGCCTTCACACATTTGGCAATGGCAGCTTCCGGTCATTTCTCCCTTCTGCCCAGTTGCGTTGGAGACATGGAACAAGTGTGTGATGCTGGTGTGGTTCTGCCCCTGCTCTTTGGGCAAATGTGCCTGCTGACACAGGCAAAGTCATGGAGGACCTGTGTGTGCTCCAGGGACCAGAGGTAGCTAATATCTCTGGCAATGTGTGGGTCAGGGACCTTTATGTCTTTGGATAAGGATCAGGCAGCAAAGTGATTAATGCAATTGGGTCATGGTGCTGGAGGACTGTTGAGATCCCTCCCCTGGTATATGCCCTGATCCCCCTCCACACTGCATTGTAGAATGGGTATGGGGCCATGCCACAGCAGGGGTGAGTCCATAGCCACACCCTCACGCGTGCTACCTTTTGTGCACTATCCCGTCCTTTATGAACATGCTTCAGGTTTTCAGGTACAAACAATTTGCAGTTTATGGGACAACAACGCACATGTAACCATGTATAGTCGCTACTATAGGTGGACCCTTAGTAGAAGGTCTGTTACTCTTTGACTTACTTCCCTTGTTTTTTCACCAATGGCTTTGTGGCTCTTTGGGGCTTGGTTGAAGCCCATCTGTTTACTTAGGCTCTTGGCTGAGGTAGCCCTGCTGTGAAGCAGTGCTTGGCTGAGAAGAACTAAGGGTACGTCTACACTACGGGATAATTCCGATTTTGCATAAACCGGTTTTATAAAACAGATTGTATAAAGTCGAGTGCACGCAGCCACACTAAACACATTAATTTGGCGGTGTGCGTCCATGGTCCGAGGCTAGCGTCGATTTCCAGAGCGTTGCACTGTGGGTAGCTATTCCGTAGCTATCCCATAGTTCTGCAGTCTCCCCCGCCCCTTAGAATTCTGTGTTGAGAGCCCAGGGGCTGATGGGGCAAAAATCATTGTCGCTGCTGGTTCTGGGTAAATGTCGTCAGTCATTCCTTCCTCCGGGAAAGCAACGGCAGACAATCATTTCACGCCCTTTTTCCCTGGATTGCCCTGGCAGACGCCATAGCACGGCAACCATGGAGCCTGTTCAGCTTTTTTTTTTTACAGTCACCATACGTGTACTGGATGCCGCGGACAGAGACGATACTCCAGCGCTACACAGCAGCATTCATTTGCTTTTGCTTGATAGCAGAGACGGTTACCAGTCGTTCTGTACCGTCTGCTGCCAGTGTAATTTGGCAATGAGATGACAGTTGTCTGTCCTGCTGTGCTGTCTGCTGCTATCATGGGTGCACCTGGCTGAGATCAGCCGGGGGCGCAAAAGCAAAACTGGGAATGACTCCCCGAGTCAATCCCTCCTTTATGGTTTCTAAAAATAGAGTCAGTCCTGCCTAGAATTTGGGGCAAGTGTACTAGAGAAGCAGTGTATCAGAGAGCACAGCCGCTCTGTGTCAGATCCCGCAGAAATGATGAGCTACATGCCATTCATGGGGGGTGCCCCTGCAACAACCCCACCCGTTGCTTCCCTCCTCCCCCAACCTTCCTGGGCTACCGTGGCAGTGTCCCCCCCATTTGTGTCATGAAGTTATAAAGAATGCAGGAATAAGAAACAATGACTTGTTAGTGAGATAAAATGAGGGGGAGGCAGCCTCCCGGTGCTGTGACAGTCCAGGCAGGACATTAAGCGGTGCGGGGGAGAGGAGCCCAGCATGCCACTGCTATGATAGTTCAGGCAGGACAGAATCTGTTCTTTACACATGAAAGGGAGGGGGCTGATGGATTTCAGCCCCCAGTGGCTATGATGAAGATGGTTACCAGCCGTTCTGTACCATCTACTGGGAATGACCAGGAATCATTCCTTTTTTCACCCAGGCGCCCCTGACGCCAGCCAGGGGTATTCAGCAGTTATCAAGCATGTACCATCTGCCACCAGGGAGAGGAGAGGAGCGGATACTGTTCTTCAGTGCTGTAGCATCGCATCTACCAGCAGCATTCAGTAGATATAGGGTGACATTGAAAGAAGTCAAGAAACGATTTCTTTCCCTTTTCTTTCACGTGGGGGGGGGAGTAAGCTGACGATCTGTTCCCTGAACCACGCCGGACAATGTGTTTGAACCTACAGGCATTGGGAGCTCAGCCAAGAATGCAAATACTTTTCGGAGACTGCTGGGGTCTGTGGGATAGCTGGAGTCCTCAGTACCCCCTTCCTCCCTCCATGAGCGTCCATTTGAGTCTCTGGCTTCCCGTTACGCTTGTCACACAGCACTGTGTAGCCTGTAGATTTTTTTTTCAAACGCTTTGGCATTTCGTCTTCTGTAACCAAGCTCTGATAGAACAGATTTGTTTCCCCATACAGTGATCAGATCCAGTATCTCCCGTACGGTCCATGCTGGAGCTCTTTTTGGATTTGGGACTGCATTGCCACCCGTGCTGATCAGAGCTCCACGCTGGCCAAACAGGAAATGAAAATCAAAATTTCGCGGGGCTTTTCCTGTTTACCTGGCCACTGCATCCGAGTTGAGATTGCTGTCCAGAGCGGTCACAGTGGTGCACTGTGGGATACCACCCGGAGGCCAATACTGTCGATTTGCAGCCACACTAACCCTAATCCGATATGGTAATACCGATTTTAATGCTACTCCCCTCGTCGGGGAGGAGTACAGAAACTGATTTAAAGAGCCCTTTATATCGATGTAAAGGGCCTCGTAGTGTGGATGGGTACAGCTTTAAATCGGTTTAACGCTGCTAAAATCGGTTTAAACACATAGTGTAGACCAAACCTAAGTTAGGCAGTTAGGTTCTTGTCCTTATTATATTGTGGTGGTGTTATGGCAGCTTTGTTCTGTTTGAGGGAGTGTTTGATCAGTTGTTGGATTTGAAATTGATTTATTTTAAGTGATCTGTGGTACATACACTCAGAAGCCTATGCAATGGACATGGGTTCTTATGGATACAAATATAATTGAATTGTGAGGGACATATATTTCCAATAAGTGTAAGCAGTGGCACTGCTTGGTTTTTTTTAATTCTCTTTCTTCCATCAGATTAAATTAAGAAACCTGTTTCCACCTTAGTGCTTCCCTTTTCTACCCCCTCTTTTGGTGTTATTGATTCCCCTTAAAGGGTGCTGAATGTTGATGAAGCAGTACTTGACCCAAACCCAGGCAATCACTTTTGGGTAATTAGTGCCTTGTAGCTGCACTGATTTGAATATCAAGAGGAACATATTATGTATTCACTGATGGGTTTATGGTGAGATTTTAACCACATACCTGAGTAATTATTCACCTGAATTGCACTGGTCTATCTCAATGCAACATTTGCAGTCTAATTAAGGACTCCGTTTCCAGTAAAATTCTGGTAAAACTTTGAAATACAGGACAGAGTAGTCAGATTGTTAATTATAATCTCTCAATAAGCACCCCCAGTGTTTTTTTTTATTTTGATATTCTAAGTGGAATAATAGTTCAGAATTATATCTCTATCTTTTTTTGTAATGCAATGTAAATTAAATTTGAGTCAAGCTTATGTTTCTCAGAGATATAAACTGAGACAGTAGATAACTCTTCAGTAACAGGTATGCAGACTGTGGGTGTTGTAAAAGTGACAAGCCTTTAAAGTGTTAGGCGAGAGAGAGACACTGTGTGGGTAGAGGAAGGATATTTTTTTCTAAAATATTGCACTTCTTTGTGATTGTTGATAGGAGTAGAAAATGAAATACCTGCTAGTGGATTCTTGATGCTATATTCATCCTTACAATACCAGGAGGCAGTGATTGGTGGAAAAATCAAATAAGTCCCCCACCCCACTTCCCAGTAAGCCTAAGCACTTTTTAAAACTTATTTCTAATTTTAAAATAGCTGTAATAGCATGAGTTGATCAAATGAAGGGTAGGAGTGGATGCTACTTCCCTGAATATCATCATAAGCAAATGTGCTGCACACTTTAAAGGTTAGGGAAAGTGATTTATACAGACTTCTCCCTGAAAGATAAAGTCACAAGTCGCAAAACTCCCGTGGTAGCTTAGCCATTGGCTAAGCATGCAAACTACTTGTGACAGTATTTTCACTTTTTCCCAGGAGTTTCCCTGGGCCCAGAGTTCTGCAAGGTGGGAGGAGGGTTGGGAAATGAGAAGACTTGCATTGTCCACCCATCTCTTCCACCCAATGGAATCAGAGGCTGTATTAACTTCTCTGTGGAGTCCCCTTCTGCATCACGGAATCATATTAAAGGGGAAGGAAGGGCAGGACCAATCGGCAGCTGAAGAAACCCATGTTGCCCAGGAGATGGGGCAGAGCCATGGGGTGACCAAAGCTGATGAAGAGGAGCAGGACATCCTCATCGATGACCCTGTATGCTGGTGTAGCCCTGAGATCGCAGGGTTTGTGGCACAAGCACACTGTTCCCTTCAAGGGGGCAGGGGCAGCTCTATGTATTTTGCCGCCCAAAGCACAGCAGTCAGGTGGCTTTCAGTGGCATGCCTGTGGGATGTCCACTGGTAACACGGTTTCATCAGTGTGCCTGTGGGAGGTCCGCTGGTAACGCGGATTCGTCAGTGTGCCTGAGGGAGGTCCGCTGGTAACGTGGATCTGGCAGTGTGCCTGTGGGAGGTCCGCTGGTAATGTAGATTCGGCAGTGTGCCTGTGGGAGGTCCCCCGCTGGTAACGTGGATTCAGCAGCATGCCTGCGGGAGGTCCTCCGGGTCCTGCACCTTCAGCGTACCCGCCGCCGAATTGCCGCTGAAACCATGGGACCGGCAAACGTCCCACAGGCATGCCACTGAAGGCAGTCTGACTGCCGTCTTCATGGCGACCGGCAGGCTGCCCCCTGCAGCTTGCCGCCCCAGGCACGCACTTGGTGTGCTGGTGCCTGGAGCTGCCCCTACAATGGTGAAAACCCCACCCTGATAGAAAAACTCACAAGAAACTGCAATGAGAATCCAAGAGTTTGCTGGCCTCTACACAGGTATTTCCACACAGGGACATGATATGGATCATTGCCTTTTCTTCTGCATTTCTTGTGTACCACATTACCTTTCTCTTTTGAATCCTTTAAATTCTCTTGCCTCTGTGCATCACACTGAAATTTTGTCCCACAACCATTGCTCCACCCCTGCCTACCTTGTTCCTTCCTGCTTCTCCAACCTGCTCCCTGACCACTCATTCTGTCTTCCCCTTTCTACTCCTGCATCCTGTTAGTGTGCCTGCAGACTCTCTGCTCTTTTCACCCACCCAGCAATCTCTACCATAGACAAATCCCTCTTCAAAACTTGCTTCTAGTGACAGCCTTTCAATGTGAACTTTTTTTACGTTAAAACAAACCACCACCATTGCAACAGAAAATCTCCCCAAAATATAGCAATTTGAAGCTTTGATTCTTCACCAGTGTATCTTCCTTTTTGATCTGTGTGTGGGATAAAATTTAGACTCTCTGTATAGTTTAGATTGCAGTAGGGTTCACACTTCACATCTAATGATAATAATATGTAGTCCTTATATAGTGCTTTTCATCAGTAGATCTTCAAGTGTGTTACAAAAGGATATAAGTATCATTATCCCCATATTACAGCTGTGAAAACTGAGTCATGTGGCAGTGAAGTGACTTGCCTGAGGTCACGTACCCAGCCAGTGGTAGAGCCAGGAATAGAATCCAGAGGTATGATTCTGTGCTCTGTGTTGTGCAAAGTACAAGACCAGCATTTCAACAACAACAAAAGAAATATTGAAAATCAGTGAATGCATAGTCTGCCTTTTTCTTATTTTCAAAGCTGCTATTTTTTTGAGTATATTAAAAATAAGTGTCGACATTACTGTGGAACAATAAAACTAAAACTTGTGTTATCATAATTCATTGATCTACAAAAGCCAGTCCTGGAGTGTACTGGCTCTGTGTTGCCCCATTCCAAACACCTGGAGTAAAGAGCATGGCTGAAGAAAAGTGGGTGTAGCTGGAGTTTCATTGTACTACAGCGATGCCTAGCTAGTGGAATGGCCCCTTGTAGCCATAGGGAGATGACTGGAATCTACATCAGCACTAAGGCTTCTCTAAGTCATGCCAGTGGCTGAAAAGACCCCTGGCCAACCTCAGGATTAGGAAGTGACAAAGTTGGCATGAAGTGCACCTCAGCCACACTTGGGAGTCAGAATGACTGTGTGGGTCTGGGCAAGTCACTTAGGAATAGATTTGTGCAGGTAATTAGGCACCTAACTTCCACTGATAGGGAATTTCAGACTTGGATGGCTTGGTTAGGCACCTAAATTAATGGCCTAATTTTCAGAAGCGATGATCCCCTGAGTACCAGCTGGCAGAGGATCTGCTGTTCTGTATCTCCTATCAGGCCTGACACACCCACTACACCTAACACATTGCTGTCATAGTATTTATCTGTAAAGAGCGTCATGTGACATATCAAAAGAAAGCTGGCAAAACACTGGTCATTAATATTGTATGTTTTATGGATGGATGGTGTATAAGGAGTTATGTGTATGGTTGGAAATATGTTCCTAAAATATGTTTTGGAGCCGGCCTTGATAAGCAAGTTTGTCCTAGACAAAGGAATGTAGATTTGCTTGTGAGACTGATATAAATTGAGCAAGGTAATGTCAAAGACAGTGGGCAGTTCATTTGCATCTGAGGTAAACACCAGTTATCAGGAGCTTGAGGAAACAGCATGGTGTCAGTTCACCAGAGGACACTGGGCAGTCTGAACCCCAGGGGGTTTTCTGATTCTTCAGAAAGACAGTGAACTTTGGGGAATGTAAGAAGAAACAAAAGAACATCACTGAAAGGACAAAGAGGTCAGCACTCTTTGCATTTATGAATGGTGGACCTCCAACTATGTGGGCTGGCTACACTGAGAAGTAGCTTTAGGTAAGGAACTTATCTTAGGATACGTCTACACTTAAAAGGCTACAGCAGCACAGGTGAACTGCTTCAGTGTAAACACTATGCTGACAAGAGGTTCTTCCGTTGGGACAGGTGGATTACCAACACAAGAGGTCAATCTACTGCTCTCTATACCAGGGGTAGGTTGGTATAGCTATATTTTCTCAGGGGTGTGGATTTTTCACACCCCCAAGAGATGTAGTTATACTGATATACATTCCTTGTGTAGACTCAGCCATGACAAGGATTGTATCCTCTTGAGTTAAGTTTTAGTCACTAGAAAGCATGCTTATACTATTGTTTTATTTGTAAAATAACTAAAATATTTATTTGTTTTATTTATTTTCTGTTTCTATCTCTGCTTGGGATCACTTAAATCTCTGTTCTTTATTAATAAACTGATTCATGTTTTATTATGAATCCATCTCAGTGCTGTTACATTGAAGTGAGGGTTGCATCCTCAGCTGAGCCAGCTGGTGTGTATTCTGTGTGGGCTTGGTATTTCTGTGAGTATCCAATAACGGGCTGGATGCTGCAGAGGAATGCTCTTCCACAGGGTGCGGGAACGGGGGCACTCAGAGTTAACTGCAAGGCAAGGAACGTTTGTTATGCTGGCTAACAGACTGGAATATCAGGGAGGTGACACGTAGTTTAGCAGCAGCAGATCTCTCTCACTGAGACTCAGGGGTAACAATGTGACTTACATTTCTGGATGCCCCGAAAAACATCATACACCTGCAATTCCCATCGACAGCAGCTAGGGTTGTGATTGTTCCAGTCTGCACAGCGAAAAATAGCCTTACTGAAAAATAGTTCAGGGCCCTGGGGATGTTCAAGTTGGGAGTAGAGATTGAGAGTGGATTCTGATGGTTTCTGTGATTGTCGATTTACAAGAATGCACAAAGTCCTGCTTCTCCAAACACAGGAAGGTACAAACCCCAAAGGAGCAGTTTTACAGTTTACAGGCCCACACTTCTTTCAGCAAGCACACCTGTCCCAGACCTCTCTCTAGGCTTCTCCAGGTTGCTTATAGGCTGCTAATTGGATTTCTTGCTTTGGCCCTGAGTCTCTCTCTCATTCTTTTGTTGTAGGTATAGGTATTGTGATTATCTTATCCTGACAGTTATGTTGACAGAAAGGTGTGTTCATATCCAGTCTCAAAGAGGCGTGAGATGGATGTAGTCACTAGTAACCCCCAGCATAACAATATGGTCCCAGGCATCTCAGAAAACTGTGACAAAAAAACCAAGGGCCACTTTTGAAAATGTTGGCCTTAACCTCTTTGTCCCAGGTCTTCCCATCTCTAAATTCCAGATAAAATTTATTTATCTGCTTCAGAGAGGTTTCGGGAGGAGTCATTAATCTGTGTACAGAGCTTTGAAGACATAAAGCACTATATAAAATGTTAATAAGATTTTTTTTGAGTATCAGTTTCCCTGTTGATGTGAATCACACACAATATCTGCGACTAAAAATTTGTTCCCTGAAATTTGTGACCAGCTGAAGCAAAAACATCACTCTGCAGCCTCTAATTTTTGTCTTTTTTGGTGGCATCATTTAAGTTGCTACATTCTCCCAAAACAGAGTTTTGACTGATTTATTAAATTCCAAAAAAGCAACATTTGTTTTCTGAACACTGGCAAAACAGCATGGAAATGTAAGACCTGAGGTTCTCCTCCATCTCTGAGCATGCTGATTATTACATACATTCCCTTAGAATGACCATTTGTTATTGACAGTCTACCAGAGCTCTGTGATAGTTCCCAAATATCATGATCTGCTCTATCCTCTTGATACTTTGCAAAATACTGGATCTGAAAGTTTACATGTCAATTTAACATTATGACATGAATCTGTTGTTTTATTCATCTTGTATATATGCACTCCTATAACTTTATTATTCATGTTTATTTTTGGAGGAATCTTTCTGTTTAAAGATTTGATGGCCCAGATTTCACACTTGGCATCCTTAAGTTAGATGCGCATACAAAGTTGATAATTGCTCTTTAAATGTATTTTATTATTAGCATATCAATCAATGGGTGCAAAGTACACTCATGGTAGTGTGAGTTCTTCTCTGGTAATATAAAGGGACCTTACAACAGGTATAAATTACATATGTAATGGGATTAACCAGTTTTACATGTTCGCCCTCTAGTGTAGGGGATGTGTCGGTGTGGGAGAGGGCATGGCTGGAACATGCTAAACTCTCACAATCCTGTTTGGGGTAATTACAAATCAACATAAATTTGAGCACCAATAAGGCTGGTAGCCCAATGAAAAGCCATATTTGTCTCCCTGTCAGGTCTGCTGAATGGAGCTTGGATGTATCTAATGTTCTGGTCATAAGTGGCCTGGCGAATCTATGATCTGGGTCTATATGACTTGTACAACTCCTCATGTCCACAGGGGTTCAATCCCTTCTGCCAAAACACAACCTGAAATCTCTGGGAAGAAAATTTTTGATCAGGTGTAACCAAGGACTGTGCCCTCTCCTATTCTGTTGACTGTTTCAAGGAAATACTTTCCTTTCGCTGAGGCTTTGTTTGAAAATAGTTATTTGTAGTGAATTATTTAAATAATGAAAATTGATAAACTCATTCAATTGATTTTAATACCTCTTGTAAAAGATGGTTAGGTATCACCTTAAGGGTGTCCGATTTATCTTTTGTGAAGGAAATATTCCATGTATTCATCTGTAGAGATATGTTACAGTCATACATGAGCAGTTTCTTATACGTTATTACGGTGTCATTTAAAACAAGCAAACAATGTTGTGCATTAATTTGCTTCTTGTGAAAGATACAGTATTGACCAGCTTGCTATACACAGAACCAGTACTCTACAGGTAGAGGCAGTAAAAGCTTTCTGCAGTGTTTCAGACCCAATACCCATTCAGTCCTTTGTCTCTAGGCTGACGCTGCAAAAAAAGAATTGTCACTTAGTCCCAACTATGGGGCTGGCTTTTGTGATGTATCTGTTCTTTGGAGAGGCTACTGAGACCACCAAAGTACTTTCACAGACCATAAGCAGAGATCGGAAGGTGCCAACTTTCAGTCACTGACTTGAGTTAAATATATACCAATGTTCTAGGTGTGAAAAACTCTAAATCTTATTACCTGCCTCCTGAACCGTCCAGTCTTCCTTCCATTTCTTTGTCTGTGGGCAGCATGTTTGGTGCATACGTTTCTCATGGCAGTGCAAAATGGTTCTCAACTTCTGCTAATCTGGTTAAGATTTGTATTTTCAATGGATTTTGAAATCCAAATATTTGCAATTTTCGCCTCATTTTTATATTTTATATAACATCATCAGGCAATTTTTCATAGGCAAAAACTGTCTCCCTCCAGCCAAGTGTTTGCACAGCTTTCCTTGACTACATGTCAATATGGGGTACATATCGATTTGTACTTGTGTTTCCTCTACCACTGAAGAAGAGGGGGCTGGATTTACCCCTCTGTCCAGAACTAGAAATGGTGGCTTCTCTTTAACCCTCATTCTATATCTACAAGAATTTTACACATACAGTTCTATAGTGATATATTTTCTGGCTCAATTAATCTTTGAAATCAACCACTGAAGTCCACAGTTAATGTATTGTTTTAATGTCAGGTTGACATACATGAAACTTGTTTTCTCGTCCATTTCTCAGGGATATAGGTGATGTAAATTCATTGCCAGGCAACACTAGAACAAATCTCATACAAAGCTTCACTGCTTTCATTGAAATGCACTCACCACAGCTAAGCCTGTTTGCAAAAATATATTGCATGCAGTGTTGTATATTGAATTCTGCTGAAAAGCAATAGGATTTATTTAGAGACTCCTGGTATTAAAGTGATATAGATTTTAAAAAAGAGAGAGAGAGAGAGAGAACAGAAATCACCATCTTTCCTTATATAGTCACCATTCCTCAGATGTAGATTAAAAGAATTAAAGTCACCTGATTATACATTTCTTATCATTAGGTTTAGGTTGCTAGCAAATAGAATCAAACTGCTCCAAGCTCCTGCTATCTAGGACAGTTAATGAGTATCTTTGATGAATGGGGTATATGTCTGTACAATTTATTGATTTCTGTGTGAGATCATGAAAACTATGTGTCTGTGTCAGGGTGAAAACTCCATTTTGAATGTGTAGCCTTCTGCCTTCTCTATGCTCTTTTCACCTCCATACTGGATTGAGAATTCCAAAGATGGTGGCAAAAGAATAACAGTATAAGGCAGTTGATTCTTAAGTACCCAGTTAGTGGACATCTAGTCAAAACTGGTTCCTGCCCAGAAGAACTGGTTTAGTGGGGACATCTTGACAATGAAGTCACCTGACAGGGGTCTGAGCTCATGTGAGGAAGCTGGCAAAGGAAGAGTCACCTCACATGATGCTAAAGGTTGTAAGAGAGGAATAAATACACACTTTGGTGTGTGTGAGAGAGAGAAACAGCCCGGTGTGTGTTTGTGACTGTGAATCTATCTGAAGTAGTAGGGCAGTGAGGTTTGTTTGGGGAGATTTTGGCAAACCAGTAAAGTGCCTAAACCACTATTGTGTGTTGCTAACAGTAGTCAAGTTAGCAGGCCATACTGAACCATTCTTGCTTACTGCTAAAAGTAGCTAAGTCAGCAGGTTGTAAATTGGTCATGCAGCGGCCTCAGTGAGGGGAGGGGGTTTCGGGTGTCACAAACAGAGCAGCTTGACCCCGCGCCCTTCCTGCTAAGAGTGTTAAAATTGCTGATGAATATATTTTAGAAAAACAAGAAGTCTGTTTATATGTGCCCCCGGGAATTTTTTTCAGGCCCCAAAGGCATGGACACTCTGAAAAAAAAAAAAAAACCTCTGGTTAAGTGGCAATCATAAGGTGTCTGACCTTTTAACTCTGCTTGCTTGGCAAGTTTTCTTTAAGGGATATATCATTGTATTACTAATGTATAAATAAGGGGGAAAAGTTTGAGGTATTTGGAATTATCAGGAGGGACTCTTCAGGGACGCTCCCTCTGGATGCATCTTCGGGTCCCCACTGGCAGACAGAAGCCTGGCCAGCTGAAGCCTGTCATGGTGCTACTCAAAAGCCACACTCAGCTTCGGTAATTATCGAGGGTTAAGGGTGTTTTACTAACCTATTGTGGACATGTGTAAGTGCTTGAGACTAAATAAAATTTAGCTTTAAGTTAAGTGAAAGCACTCTCGTGTTGTCCTGTTTGTGCCATCGGTCGGACAGCCGTGTCTCCCTTGATTTATTTCCTGATACCACCTCACACAGAGTAAGAGTTACTGAGAGCTTTGGGTTAAAAGAACCCTGGGTAACAAGGTTCACCGGGTGGCAACAAAGGCACCTTGTGACACGTTTACATTGCAGTGTAGACATACCCTTAGGCTATGTGTCAGTCTCACTCAGACCAGAAATCCTTAGTCAGATCATATAAATGAGTCAAGAGATGTTCTGGTTGGTGTTTACACTGCAGCTTTAAAATGATTTCTCTCTGCAACAGCTAAAGTACTGGAAAAAACTAGGTGATGACCTTTTTTTTGTGGTTAGACATGCGTGCAAGCCAAAAACCTGTGACAGTTCAGATCGACATCCAACTTTGCAAATCTGATCCATCTCTAATATTTTTAAACTTAATTTTTCTTCCATTCCTCAAGACATTCGCCAGTTTTCCCGCAATTCTTATGAAATTTTGTTGCTGTAGATATGGCATATGAGTGCCAGGCAGGCAGAATTGTGAGTTCTACCCTCAAACATTACTTGTCTTTTCAAAACTGCTTCCCCAAGCCTTTCATGTTCTCTCACATCATAGAATCATAGCCAGGCATAATAGTAGATTCTGTCTTAGGAACTGAAGGTATCATTTATCTAATCAAGGCTAATTTATTTAGAAGTCAAACTGGATAGCCTATGAATATATCAGAGTCCTACATCAGAGTCTTATAGAGTTTTACAATGAGAGTCATGTGTAATGGTAATTGCTTACATGACACACAATCACTCATTGATGATTTTGAGTGCTGGGCGCTGATCAGAAAAATGGAAGAACAAAATAAACATTGCCTTGCATATGTATCACTTGTGATGTGATGATATTGTTTATATATGGATGGTGTGAAAATTGTTTAAAGAAACTAGATTTACTTTTTGTGTGTGTATGTATGAAGTTTTCCCCACTTGTTCCACTTTTTTCAAATAGGTTCGCAGTTGGCATCCTTGTTTGGTCTTGCAAACAATATGTTTGTGGAAGTGGTGAATACATGCATTGCCTTTCCCATAAAACACCATTCAATCTAATCTAGCTATCATATTTTAATGTGATCATCAGCATGACTGCTGGCTGTTGCAAACAAAGTAGCCCTTTTTTATTATGAAACAAGATAGTTTTTGTAAGCTAAGTGGCTATATATTCTGTTTCAATCTGGAGACAGGGTGCAGGCAAATTCTGGTTGCAATCAATACCATCTTTAATACAGGGGAATCTTTCCAATAATCTTTGCTAGTTTCTATCATATGTAGGTTGTGTCTTTGTTATACATGACCTTATTTCAGGAACAGATAAATGTACATGAACAAAAGAATCGCATTCACATCACTGATAGTTATAATCCTAGCCTAATAAGAGAATTGATTTACAATAAATTTATTTTGTCTAAATTTAGTTGATAGTTATATTTCCTTAGACTACAAATTTCTGATATGGAATTCAAGAGCTAGTAACTGTAGTATGTAACCTATCACTGAAATCAGCCTCTGTGCCAGATGACTAGAAGGTAGCTAATGTAATGCTGATTTTTAAAATGGGCTGCAGATGACATCCTGGCCATTACAGGTTGGTAAACCTAACTTCAGTGCCTGACAAATTGGTAGAAACTATGTGTCTGATCATTCTGTTCTGTACTATAGATGAACATGATTTGTTGGGGGAGAGTCAATCATGGCTTATTTTAAACAAAAAATCATGCCTCACCAATCTAGTAGAATTCTTTGAGAAAATTAACAAGGATGTAGCTATCTAAGGGTCAACCAGTTAATATAGTGTACTTGGATTTTCAAAAAGCCTTTGATGAAGTCTTTCATTAAAGGCTCTTAAGAAAAGTGTGTAGCTATGAGATAAGAGGAAAGGTCCTCTCATGGATCAGTAACTAATTGAAAGATAACAAACAAAGGGTAGAAAGTGTTCAGTTGTCATAATAGAGATGGAATTAACAGTGGGATTCCCAAAGAGTCTGTAATGGGACCTATGCTGTTCAACATATTCATTAATGAGCTGGAAAATGGGATGAACAATGAAGTGGAAAAAATTGCAGATAATACAAAATTATTCAAGGTAGTTAAGTCCAAAGCAGACTCCAAGGAGTTATAGGGGGATCTCACAGAACTGAGTGACTGGGCAACAAAATGATAGATGAAATTCAATGCTGATAAGTGCAAAGTAATGCACATTGGAAAGAATAATCCCAACTATACATATACAATAATGGGTTCCAAATTAGCTGTTCCCTCCCAAGAAAGGGATCTTGGAGTCACTGTGGATAGTTCTCTGAAAATATCCATTCAATGCGTAGCAGCAGTGCAAAAGGGCTAACAGTATGTTAGGAGCTATTAGGAAAGGGATAGAAAATAACACAGAAAATTTCATAATGCCCGCATGTAAATCCGTGGTGTGCCCATACTTTGAATACTGTGTGCACTTCTGTTCTCCCCATGTCAAAAAGGATATAGTGGCGCTGGAAAAGATTCAGAGAAGGGCACCAAAGATTACCTAGGGTATGGAATGGCTTCTGTATGAGGAGAGACTAAAAAGATTAGGACTGTTCATCTTAGAAAAGAGATGACTAAATGGGGGCTATCACAGAGGTCTATAAAATCATGAATAGTGTGGAAAAAGTGAATACAATATAAAAAAGAAAAAAGAAACCCAGTGGTCACCCAATGAAATTAATAGGCAGCTGGTTTAATACAAACAAGAGGATATACTTTTTGTACACAACGCAGAACTAACCAGTAGAACTCATTGCCTTGACCAATGTACAACTGGGTCAAAAAAGAACTGGATAAGTTCATGGAGGACAGGTCTGTCAATGGCTATTAGCCAGGATGATCAGAGATGCAACCCCATGCTTGGGGCACCCCTACACCTCTGACTACTAGAAGCCGGATGGATCAGTCCATAATTGCCCTGTTAAGTACACTTCCCCTGAAGCTCTGGTATGCGCCACTGTTGAAGACTGGACAACATGGACTATGGTCTAACCCAGTATGGCAGCTCTTATGTACTTTAAATAGTGATATTTATGTCATCAGGTCTTTTTAAAAGAATAAACATTAACAGAAGACAGTGGTTTAAATGTATATCCTGACACCCCTTCTAGACCTGACACTTCCTGTCTTAGTTTCCTGGGCTTTTGTCCCAAGGGAGGGGAGGATTGTCCAGTGGTTAAGGCACTGGTCTAGGACATAAGAGGCCTGGTTTCAATTCTCTGCTCTGCCATGAACTTCCTGTGTGTGACTTTGGGCAAGTCATTTAGCCAGTCTGTGCTTCAGTTGCCCATCTGTACAATGAGGATAGTAATGCTTCCCTACCTCACAAGGCTGTTGTGAGGATAAATGTGTTAATGCTTGTGAAGCTTTTTGAAATCTACTGATGAAAAACATTATATAAGAAATGTTTTATTATTATTTGTCCAAATAGACACCAATGCTTGTTATCTTAAGCAATTTCAATATCCATGTGGCAGATTACTTATGTAGTTTAACTCAGGATCTCCTGACCAATAGAACAACCATTGGATTATCTGTAATTTTCTCTGACTAATAAAATCCAGTAGGGAAGTACTGAGTCCATTGCTGATGACTGATCAATTCCCTATTGGAGTCCAGAGTGCCAGCTTCTCTCAAAGGAGTGGTAGTTAGGCTCTTGCTTAGAGACGTAAGCTCTGAATGTTGGCAGTTTCACCAGTTATTGCTTTGTCTCTAACCTTCTCTTTTTGGGTGAAGTCATTAAGTCATTGAGAAGCAGCAAGGCAATTCTGAACCTATGGGAATCTTCCTATTGCTTCAATGTCTTACAGTCCGGCTGACAGCTTTGGGCACAGAATGGAAGTTCTGCCTATCTCACTTGTTCATGATTCCTTGTTCGGAAGTTGTGTCTTCATGCTGTTAGGCATCAGCTCAGGAAAGTACTTAAGTGCTTTCCTGATTAGGGATGGACTACTGAATTAGGCCTATGACCCTTCCAGCAGTTGAGGTGTCAGTGAACCTCACTGAGATAGATGAGAATCCTATTGAATGATTTGTCCCTTTTCTTTTACAGATGTACCGCAATACTTCACTGTACCAAGCATTCCGTTCTGTGGAGTCCTATGTATTCTCTCACCTCTGATTTAATGTTCAGGATTCCACCAGGGGAGATAGTGAGACAATTTGAGCAATGATGCCCTTAGCATGTAGCTTTAGATTTCTCTTTCATTTGAGCCCAGATGGTTTTTACTTTCCTCCTGAATAACCAAGCTCTGAACTTGGATGAGAGCAAAAAAAAAACTTGGACTGAAGTTTTGTCCAGACTGGATGTTGGTGATGCTGGTGAGGGTGACGTTTTTCAGGAGGTTCACCAATTCTTTATAATAAAGACTATTGCAACTTACTCATCTCTGGCCTTACTAAATCCTATCCTGGTCCACTTATATGTGCTCAAATGCTAGTGGAAAGATCTTTTCCTGGCTCACCACTTTGAACATGTCATCCCCACTCCCACCCTTTGTTTCTCTCCACTGACTCCACTTTATTCACTGCATCAGATACAAACTACTTGTCTTCATTGTTAAGGGCCTTCTCAGTCTATTTCCCATTATACTTATAATCTCTTATACGGTATCAAGATGTCAAACCCATCTTCACTCCACAAAAGATGCCTGGCTTGATTGCCCATTGTAAAAAAATGTCAATAAAGACATTAACATTTTCTCCTGTGCCCTACCTTATGCCTGGGAGGGGCTGCAAAACTGCCTCATTGCCCTCCTTCACATTCCTCCAAAAACTCATCTCTACCAGGATGCCTACAAAAAACTCAGCAGTGGTTGAGCGGGTGATTTTTCTCTGACTGTGACTTTTCATGCTGACCAGCATCTTCTCATTGTTTCTTTGTGCTCCTTCCAGACCCACACCATTTCTTTAAACTCTCTGTTGGCTATAGCCTTACATGTAGAGTGCAAGCAAGCTCTTCAGGGCAGAGCCTGTATCTTCGTTATGCGTGAGCATACAGTGCCGAGCACCGTGGAGCCAGGGCATCTATGTGCCGCCTTAATACAAATTAATAACAATTTGTACTTTGCACTTGCATTCCTCTGAAGATGTCAGAGCTTTAACAAGGCAATGATTTGCCTAAGGCCACATAGCAAGTCGCGTCAGTGTCGAAAATAGAATGCAGGTCTCCTGAATCCAAGCAGTTTGCAGTTTCTATTTAATTTCAGAGTAGCAGCCATGTTAGTCTGTATCTGCAAAGAGAACAGGAGTACTTGTGGCACCTTAGAGACTAACAAATTTATTGAATCTATTTCCCCATGTTAAGTATCCTCACACCTTCTTGTCAAGCTGTCTGTAATGGGCCATCTTGATTATCATACAAAAGTTTTTTCTCTTAATTAATTAGCCTCTTAGAGTTGGTATGGCAACTCCCACCTTTTCATGTTCTCTGTATGTGTATATATATTTCCTTACTATATGTTCCATTCTATGCATCCGATGAAGTGGGCTGTAGCCCACGAATGCTTATGCTCTAATAAATTTGTTAGTCTCTAAGGTGCCACAAGTATTCCTGTTCTTTCTATTTAGTTACAAAGTTGTCAATCACCGTAATACCTGAAAGCCTAGTTAGGAATGTGTGACACTCCCTAGGGGTGCCCAGCGTTGTGAGGCACCACAATACTACTGGTCCTTAGCATGCCTGAAACCACCAGCCTCAGGCAGCACAAGTACTGCCTTCCAGCCCCCCACAGGCCTCTCTCTGTCTGTACAGGTATCAACAGGCACACACCAACCCCCGAATACTCAGGGAATTCCCTGCAGTGTTCAGCCTCTTATCCACTGACCACTCACAGAATTACCAGGCTGCTATTCACAAAGCAAGGGTATACACCAGTGTGCAAAATTCAACTCGAGACCAGCACTTTGCTTAACACTACGCTAACATACTGAGATACATTGATGGTGAGAACAAGACTACATTTATTATCAAAGAATGGCTATTCAAGTAATAATGAGTAATAATTTTGGAAACAAGTGGTTACATGTAGAACAAAATCATAACATGCTTTCTAAAGCCTAAGCTTAAAAGATTAACCTCATGCCTCAAAACAAAACAACAACAAAAAAGGAAAGAAAAAAAAAAAGACCCCTCACTCAAAGTTCTCTTCAGCATTTTTCAGCCAAGCCTGGTTCAGATCCCTTTTTCATGAAGCAAAAGCATTGTCCTTTTTCTTCCTAGGTGAAGGGGAGCAACAGGTGGCAAAGATACATGTACTGGTTTGTAAT
The DNA here is from genome assembly GCF_025201925.1 of Gopherus flavomarginatus. Taxonomy (NCBI): domain Eukaryota; kingdom Metazoa; phylum Chordata; order Testudines; family Testudinidae; genus Gopherus; species Gopherus flavomarginatus. The sequence continues at coordinate 268,975,573 of NC_066617.1, forward strand.
ACAGAAAACAAATGGTAGTGTTTTCTGGTGGTTTAGTTTTATAGGTAAGCAGGATATTGGGGAGGGAGGCAGTGTGTGAGGTCGTGTTATTTATTTAAACAAAGGAAACAGCATGCTTATTCAAGAAAGTGATTGGCAGGGTTATGTGGGCACTTCAGCCCAGATCCTCAAACGTATTTTGGCTCCTAACTTCCATTGGGCCTTCCTGACTATCTTCCTTTGTTGTTCCAGCAGCCTAGAAAAATTACTAAGTTGATACAAATAGTATGTTGAATGTGTTTAATAGTGTTTAATAGTCGTTTCCTCTTGCACGTCAACCTGTCTTTTGTTTTACCTTTGCTTCTCCTTGTCTGTGACTTGGAATCGCTGAAAGAAGAAGGGAGGGCATCACAAACAGCTACCTCGTAAATTCTTGGAATGGCTTGATTGAAGCCTGGACTCCTGCATTTATCGTTTCTACATGCTGGTACAAATGTATCACTCTGTAAATGGCTGGGAAAGAAATGTTAGCGATAGAAGGATGTTAGTCTTATGCCTAACAGATAAGACTTTTCATAGCCTGTAAACCATTATTTATTGACTATGGACACCACAACTATTAGAATTAAAGGGGCTCAGTTGCACAACCATCTCCCATACTAACCCCAGCGTGTTATTGGAGGGAAAAATAAGGAAAAACTCTCACCACCAGCCATGGCTGTTTTGGGATATGCTCTAATTTTTACCCTTTCTCCCACAGGAACTTTTTACACCGGAATGCAAGTTTAAGGAGTCCGTTTATGAAAATTATTATGTAATCTACTCATCCATGCTCTACAGACAACAAGAGTCGGGTAGGGCCTGGTACCTGGGGCTTAATAAGGAAGGGCAGGTCATGAAAGGAAACAGAGTGAAGAAAACAAAACCAGCAGCTCATTTTCTACCCAAGCCATTGGAAGGTGAGCTTTGGGCCATCACAGCCAGATATGCTGAAATTTTAAAACATCTCTTCCTTTGAGATGGTGATATCACAAAAGGAGGGGGAATGGGTCCTATCATATCACTTCAAAATGCACTTGGCACACACCCACTGGCCATTCAATATGGCAATTGCTAGGATTCATGAGTGTTTTGTGCTTCACCAGAGCAGGGCTGGCTCTAGACACCAGCACTCCAAGCATGTGCTTGGGTTGGCACTTTCCAAGGGACAGCACTCCAGCCTCCTTGTTTTTTTTTTTGCATGGGGCTGAAAAAAGCTGGGAGCCAGCCTTGGCCAGAGCCCTGCCATTGGAGAGCCAGAGCATTGTCCCCTGGAGCTGAGCCCGGGCTGCAGCGGCGAGAGGGGCTCCCAGAGTGTGTGAGGACCCTGGGACGGAGGGAAGTGGGGCCTGGGATGCAGGGAGGGAGCCAGGGTCCTGCTGCTGCCACCGCTGCTGCTCTGAGTCTCCCCAGGGTGGCATGGCGTTTCCCCACCCAAGTGGGCTGTGCAGGACGCTGCCGGGCTCGGCAGGGGGTGCAGATCCCGGCTCGTGTGCTGATGGGGCGAATGGCCGGGCAGCCCGAGCTGCCAGGGAACTGCCCCCTCCTGCCCCCGGACCCAGCCCGCCACTCACCTCCCCTGCCTCAGCTCCACGCTGCTTGCAGCTCCCCTGCCTCAGCCCCACAGCACCAGGGGCAGGGAGAGGCAGAGGCTGGGTCTGAGCGTGGCAGCCAAGGTTACTGCCCCGCTGGGGGACCCCCACGGCTCGGGTAACTGGGGGTCAGTGTCTGTCCTCTCAGCTCTGCCTGCACGGGGCTGGGGAAGCAGCTGTCAGTGCCTACCCCTCTCAGCCCTTGCACACCTCATCCCACTCGCAGCCTCTTCACTTGTACCTTCCCCCCCATCGCTCCTTTGGTGCACCCCTTCGTCTTGTACTCTCCCTTCACCTGCACCTCTCCTCTTGTACCCTCCCCCAGCCCTCTGCTCCTGCACTTCCCCCTTCCTCTGGACCTCGTCTCCCACAACCCTCCTGATACCCCCTCTCGTCCTCCACCCTTCTCTGCAAGTACATCACACCCGCTGCTCTGCCAGTGTAGAGCCCCCAAGCACCCCCACACCCACTCCTCTGCCTGAACCCTCTTTACTAGATCCCTATCCCTTTCCAGGTGTAAGGGTTAGTCCCTATGCCTTCCCTGTGCATTTGGAGCACTAAAGATGGGGTTGCGGGGGACAGAGGAGGGCGAGATTTATACTAAAGTGAAATAAAAATAGTAGAAATGGTTTGATCCGACTGCAAGTGTAAACGGGGATTGCTGTGCTGAATGAGGAGATCATGTTTGGGGGTGGGGGAGCCCTGGGCTGGGGCGGCAGGGGATACGGGGGGTGGGGAGGACACCTGTGGGGGGGGAGCCCAAGGCTGGGGTGGGGGGCAGCCAAATTTTTTTTTTGCTTGAGGTGGCAAAAAACCTAGAGCCAGCCCTACACCACAGTGTGTCTGAGAAAGGGCATATGTTAAATGCTCTTTCATGGGATTAAGAGGTCATTTTATTAGAAGAAAACCTATCTTTAAAAAGCATTGTGCTGCTTTTTAAAATATTCTTCTGGTAGAAGCAAAAAGTTGGTGTCAGTATTGCAGTGAGAAAATATTTCTTTCATGAACCAGCATGAGTGGTTCTGAACAATAATGTATATTTAAGGAAATTGGAGTTATGAATGGCATAGAGGAAATGTCAGCATTCCAATTTAAGAGCATCCTAACACAAAACTCAAAGGTCTTATTATAGACTAAATCAAACTGCACTATTGAGTCAGCTTATGTATTGTGCACCTTTAAGTATGTCCCCTATTCTGCTAGGTTAGGAAAGGGGAACAACAAATAATATCTTTAGTCATGCTAACCTTATATATTAAAGTGATGTTCATAATCTGGCAAAATGTGTTAACTTTTTGTCCTGAATATAGAATTGTCTATTTGTCCTATTCATTCTACAAGACTTTTTCACCCGGGCTTTTTTTGTCATTTGTACTATTTACACTCCAGATCTCATTCACTTTGATCCAGATTGTTGCTCATCACCTCAATAATGCTGAAAAGTGTCTCATTAGTTAACATCTTAAAAGAAACCCCACACTTTTCTGAGTAATGATTTTGTCAGCAGTGTCATGTTTTTTAACATTACAATTATCTGAGAATTACAAGGTGTGGAAGGTTTTGAGGAATTTCAAATCTAAATCATGTGTTAAATGGGTTAGGACTCTCTTTACGTAATGAAAATCTTAACAGGTCTAGGTGACTGGCTTTAATATCACATCTTAGTTTTACGCTGATTTGTTGGGTTTTTTTTCCCTATACTTCACAGTTCAAGTGGTCTTTAAAACTTTCCCAGTGTTTCAACAAGACTTGCACTATATGCGTTAGCCCCTATATATGAAGTTAAAGTTATGTATTTTAAGACTTTTATTGGGAAAAATGCCAGAATATTTTAAAAAAGCAATCACAGCACATACAGCTTAGGGAAGATGTGGGTTTTTTTCCACTAGAGTAATTAATATTTGTATAGTCAGACCCTTTATCAAAAGAGTTTAGGTAAGGCTTAGAAACAACTTATTTTATGTTGTCCAAAAGAGTCATCAAAGACAACAGCTATACTATGTAATTCTTTATGTTGCTATCACATGGTGCTTAACTTCATATTTTTGTAGGTCACATTGATACTTCATCCTGTTCCTAATTAATCAGCAAACAGAAATGTCCTAAAAACAATTATGGGTGTGCACTCTAAAAACATAGATCATCCCCATCGCTAGAGAAGAAATTTAATTTCAAACTTTCAAAAGCCATAAAAAGATTTAGATTATGTCATTGCAAATGTTAGAACAAGTTAAGTACTTGATTAGTTAATGATGTTATGGGCCTTTCATATCTATTATGAAACTTCTGTACATTGAATATCAAGGTCAGTACTTTGATGCCACTGCCTCCTATTTTAATTAGTCCAGGGAAGAAGGGATTGTTCTCTCACATGGTTTCTTCAAGATCTTTTGTGTGATTAATTCTTTTGACTGCTTGGCATCTCTTTTTTAACATTGCTGTGATATAAATAAATGCTACCCCAAAGTTATGTGTAAGTAAAATATTACCTGATTCAGTGATGTGGAAAATGAAATTGAATTATCTAACAATGTTCATCCTTAAGGCAGCTCAGTGCAGGTACTTTGTAACTGAACATGTTTATTTTCCTCAAGCGATTTAAAATAGTTAGGACCCTAGTGAATCCGAGTGTGCTATTCTTAATTATTCCATAAATTCAGTTAATAATTTAGTTTTAGAGTTTTCTGCATTTCAAAATTCCAGCAAAGATCAATGACTATGGAATGTTTCTTGCCCATGTATTACAAGACATCTTAGGAAAAAGAAAGAAACGAATTCTAGCTGAACAGTGACTGTTTTGTGTGCTGTCTGAAGCCATCCTAAACACTTCACCAGTAGAGATGAATAACACCAAGTCTTGTCTAATCTCATCATGTTTTAATTTTATATGAACACTCTATGAGATGTATTTTTGTGAATCCATCAATGAGCCATTTATGGGGGGGAAATAAATACCACCTATTAACCAGGCTGTGAGAGGAATTTGAAAAATTAAATAATAATTGATTAGATGATTTTCCTTTATGAAAGTTAAAGTTCTTGATTCTGATATCGTCGTTCTAGTTTTTGACGCTTAAAATAAGATCCTCGTGGCATTTGATCAAGAAATAACGTAATGATGTACACCAGTAAATGTCAAGAATCCTTAAAATGTAAGCAGAAAATTCAGTTTTGACTATTAAACTGTTTTGTAATAAGACTGTGCAAAGCCTGAGGGGTTTTGCTGCACAGCTCATTCTTCCATATTGTACAAATTGTGATTGAACAATTGCTTTTCATTTCTGAAGCTTCTATTATCAAGTCACATTATCCATTTAAAAACAAAGGGACAATTTCCTATTGTGCATGTAAGTCAGAGGTGATGGAGGAAGAGATATACTTGGACTGCGTGGAAAAAATATTAGTGGCTTAAAATAGACAGACAGTCCCTTTCAAAGTAGCTAATGTCCTTCACACAAAGAGGAAGAGAGAGACTATTAAAATTCTTGTTCTCGTAAGGGTGATATAAAAATATGCTCTAAAAATTATTTGGGGTAAGTTCTATGGCCTGTATTATACAGTAGGTCACAGAGGGCCCATCTGGCCTTGGAATCTATAATAATGAATCCTAGTGATGTTTTTTTTCCTTTCTTCCTTTAGTTGCCATGTATCGAGAACCATCCTTGCATGATGTTGGAGAAACAGTGCCAAAGGCTGGAGTAACTCCAAGCAAAAGCACAAGTGCATCTGCAATAATGAATGGAGGCAAACCAGTTAACAAGAGTAAGACGACATAGCCAGATCCTCACAGGTGTTGTGACTTATTGAGCCCTGAGTACAGTTGAGCAATTTATCCTTGCCGGACTCTGCTACTTTGGTGTCTGTGGATCAGCTTGAGACAAGTGAATACTTGCTCTTTGCTGTTTCTGAACTAAACTGTTGCAAGTGGATAAATCTCAACATGTAGCTCCTCCCACAACAAGAAGACACCTGAATAACTAGCTAAACTCAGACCATGGAATGCCCTACCAGATATGGAATGCCTTTTTAATATCTTTTCTGTGACTGTGACACTTCATGTGAATGACATACTTCACAAGTACACTTGATACCTTGCCTGCTCACAGTTACCCATAATCCCTTTTTGAGTCCAGTTTCAGCGAAATCCATGTGTTTAAGTTCTATTTTGTAGCACACAGATAATATCAAGTAATTTCTAGTTAGATGCTGTAAACCTGTGCTATTATGGATTTCTCTTCTTCCCTTTTTTTTACAAGGCTGCTTGCTCCACTGTCTGTGACCTTTTGCAGGGATTGTGTTTCTCTACAATTTAAATGTTGCAGGTGGCTTAGTTCTGAAAGCAATCAGGGAATCAGTAAGCCTTCAAAAACGTACTATTATGAATTATATCTATGAAGACTAGAATCATTGTCTCTGACTTAGAATATTGATAAATGTGAATACACTTTAGTAACAGATACCGTGCTCCTGAGGTTGGCATTACTGTGGTGGGAAAAGTGTCAAACACGACCAGTAGAAAGTTTTTTGAGACTAGTGTTTGACATCCCCCTATAGTTTCTTTGTGTGTGTGTGTTTTATACATATCACAGGCTTACTGGTAATGGTAACATTTGCCTTGCCCAGCGAGCAAGACCCACTCATTTTTGGGAAAGTGGGTCCAAAGAACTATGTAGGCCTTGTAGGCCTGAATTAAGGCTCATTTTTTCACCTCCTAATCCTCATTCTTTGAAAAACAATAATTAAGACTAACAAGAATTGTGCTACCTAAACCCAGTTCAGATCTAATCTTTTCCTGTTTTTAATTAACTGAATTTAATGCCATCATTATTTTGGCTGTTTTCCACTCAGCAAAGCACGGGCAAGGATGATGTGTTAAGGGTAGTTATAAATTATACTTTAATATTTTAGTATTCATTTTTTTTAAACTGGGTCTATTAGAAAACATTTATTTTTTTTTTCAGCTCAGCATGCAGAGTCCAATCCTATGTATTTCACTCCATAACCCAGTACATATCTCTAACCCCCTTTTTAGGATACTCCCACCAAATTGCTAGATAAACGGTGCCTTGCCTTGCTTTCTGTATGCTATACATTCTACTACATGAAACTAGAGGAAAGCAAACCCATTATGAGACTGAGTCCTTGGATCGTGTTCAATTGCTTTATGAGAAATACTGGTGATGCTTCACTGGTGTCAGTTAACTGTCATGAAACCAGTTGAGAAAAAAATAAAATGGGTAATAAGCTTTAGACAATACAACAAAGATGCCATTATAGTGTTAAATACTGTAGGTAATGAGTTTCAAATATTTAGTTGCATACTTTCAAAAGACTGAAATAAGGCTATTCTGTATGTGCTTAATAGGCATTTGCTTCTCAGAAAGGGCGACAAGGACCAAACTGTACCTGCGTTTTGACAAACTGTTTTGGACAACCCTCTATTGGCCTCTTGCTGTTATGATCATGTTTAAAGGGGACAAACTTCATCCTTCCTTTTTGAGCAATTGTATTTACTGAAAAAAATTATTTTCTCATGGCATTACACAGAGCTCTGTGACAGGCCACCAGTTGTTTCAAATTCCTGGCCTGTTTAGCTGCATACCGATTAACTCTTCATGCTTATACAGTTTTCATATGGGGGTTCCGTTTTAATAAGTAACGCAGCATATTGTTCAAGTAGGTTATTGTAATGCTGCTGTGAGTCTTGACAGTTTAGGGTTCCTTGTTTATATACCATGTAAAACAGACAAAGTTTGGGTCTTTTTAAAGAGCCGAGTGAAGCATATCAAGTGAAGTTTGTTTTGTAAGTATTTAAGCATTTAAACAAAGACAAAGCTACTTCAATGCTGTGACAAAATGTGCATAAAGTAACTTTTAGCCCAGACCATCCCCTCACCCAGTGGCTTTAAAGGAGAAAATCTCCATGAGATACCCCTTGTGGTGAGCCTCCCATCTCATCCCAGTAGAACGGGTGGGACTTGTGTGCCCCCCACCTCCGTAACAAAAAAAAAGCTATGACGCCTCCCCCTGGTGCATCAGTTGGAGGCCAGGACTATCAGCATAGAGCTCTGCCCTGTCTCTCTGGTAGTGTCCTGGCCTTGGAGCCTCACTGACTTCCCCGCCCCCCCAGACTTCTGCTGTAGCGCCTCTTGGGATTGGGAAGGGAGTTGTGCAGAGAAGCTGCATTATCTTTTGTGTCTAATGTTCACAGGGCTGGTGAGGAAGCCTATGTGCATTCTTGCCCTGTCCCACTTAGTTTCCAGCCTGCCCAACTTGGACCCTGGGCTGCACAGAGGTGGCTCTGCAGGGTCCGGAGGGTGAGACAGTGCCATAGAACTGCCTGAGGTATGCACTGAGGATGTAGAGAGCACAAGCTGGTCCTTTAAATTTCAGCTCTCTGGAACTGGTGTCCCAAGGCCATATACATTACCATTTTCAACATTAACCCTTGCATCTCAGGCAGCTATTTCTCTGCCAACCAGTTGACTAGTTACAATTAAGGCTGAATTTATTTTTGTAAATGACTAGTATGTACTGTAAATGTATCACCAGTTTTATTTTTGTTTACATGGGTTGTCTGTAAGGGTGTTTAATCCTGTGAATGGATGTCTTAAAACAATTTCTTCTAAAGTCTGTTTAAACGTAGAGCACAGGGGTCTTTGTTATTTGTGCTTTGGTTACGCCTTTAATTTTGTCTCTTGTCTCATCTGTTGCATGGGAAGAGGATGGCAATGATGAACTGCATGTAGTAGGCTAAGCGTATCAAGAACTGTTGGTATGTATTACTAAATTTACATACATATATGCAAAGAGTTTGTTTGCATTGTACAGTTTGTGTTTATTATCATTTGTTGTATACACAGAGACAACATATTGAATAAAATATTTATATGAAGGCATATTGAAAAACAAAACAACTTTATCTAACAAGCAGAATGTGCAAAATACCATTGCACTGGCCACAATATAGTGAAACCATGTAGATAGGTTGGCAAACTCAATTCTCCCCCTTTACCATGCCAAAGAGAATTTTAGCTTCTTGATATATTACCTCTCCTGCTGTTTTCCAGGATAAGACTTCACCATTTTGTTCCCTCTAAAATTAATTTTGCTGTTAAGTGAAAACTATTTTCAACTGTCTGTTACTACTAAACTACTGTATAGTAAACCTGATGAATTAATTTATATTTACAGATTTTGTGTTTTGTATTTCCATGTACAGCAATGTATGCGACTCTACAGTATGCCAGACCTTTTGCATGCTGTGTTTTGTATTGCTCCTTCCTTTCTTTTTATTTAATCCCAGAGAGCCTGGTTTGCACAGTGGTCCAAAAAAGAAATCCCAATTGCTTCACTATCTCACTAATGCACAGGTATGTTAATAATGCAGATGGGCATTATCTTTTCATTTTCCCTCTAAAACAGAAAGTTCATTTTTATTTCAGCAACAATTTTAGCAAAATATCAGTCACGCATACATACACACAAAATCCAGTTCTCGGTAGATATGTACAAATTGAACAAAGCACTATTAAAAAGTGTTATCTAGATTCACATGAACCCTTACCAGCTTGATCATGTTTATGAAAAACTATAGTAGCTTCTACAGAAAGATCACAAGTGCTTTGTAGCTCACTTAACACCTCTTTTGCTTCTTCAAGCAACGCTCAAATCAACATGTTTATGTATTGTCATTTTTTTCATCCAGGTGATTTGTATAACACAAATAACCCACAAAAGAATAAAAGGACCTTCTTTCACAATGTATTTACCTGAAAGAATCTTGTAAAGCTCATAACTGTTTACACACAGAGGGAAAAATTCTCTGCTGCTGTAACGTTATAGCAGTCAATTGAGTAGACAGAGAGTTTGGCCCATGCATTAAAGGTGTGTCTTGCTGATCCATCTGTTCTATGGTACAAAGTAGAAATATTCAGCTCCACTCAGGTTAGAAAAAGTGGGAAAATTAGACACAATAAAGCTATTATAGTTTTGTTTACATGCCCTTTCGGATAAATTTGTGATCTGTGCAATATATTTCAAGATTGTTTTCAGGATGTCTAATGCAAATGGTATGATTTATTTTTTTTAAATGTAATAAAATCTTTGTTCTAGAGCCTAGTCATATAAATATTCAACTTAGCTTTATTCATCCCCAGACTATAGTATGAAATATAATTTAGATGTAAAGTAAGTCACCATTCCAGGAAGGAGGAGGGCAGTGCATCAAAAACACCAAGCCAGATACATGATTAAATCTCCAGCTACATGCCTCTGAAAGAGAGCTTGACCCTTTCCCCTTCCCGTAATCCTTTCCCTTTGCTAAATCATTGATACAAGTAAGACAGTGAATAGCAAGTTGATGTCTGAAACCCGAGAAGATGTTGTATAGAATGGCCACAATCCTGCAAAGTGCTGAGAATGCTCAGAAGTAGTACTCAGCACTTTTCAGATAGTGCCCTTTTTATCACAAAAATTGAGAACGTGCATGTGTCAGTATCAAACTCCCCACTTATCTAACCAGCTTTCTCTTTCTGTAATTACTGTTTGCCCAAGACTTGGAAGCAGTAACATAATTAGTGTATGCGAATTAAATGGGAAATATTTTTCACTCCATCACACCTCTTTTTACTTTTACAATTTAGGCAGACGGTATTTTCACATACATGGAACAATAATGTTTCTCTTCAAGTCTTATTTTTATAGCAAGGGAATAAGCTGCATAGAAGATGTACTGAGACTCATATCACTGGTTTCATCAGTATGGGAAAAAAAGATGTTCAAGCCACACACACACACACAACAAAAAATGGAAAAGAAAATAGATATCCATTACATTTTGATCAGCATTAGTAAATACTATATGGCTTATAGCACAGTTTTGCTTTGATAATTTATATTTTACTTAATCCTAGGCCCTAACTTTGTCAGAGAATTTTAAAACTTTTTTTTTTAATCCTATATTAATCCACCCCAGTAGCAGAAAATTAAAAAACAAACCTGTTGTGGAAATGTTTAAAAGTTTGTCTTACTAGAAATTCGAATCACTTCTACGCTTTTAGTTTACAAACTTAAAAGGAAAACAAACAAAATCACAAAGTAAAATAAAATATTACATGACACGCAGCTATCTGGCAATTTATGGCCTTACAGAGAATCATTTTCCAGTCTAGGAATGTGGCTGCCTGAAATATCATAGGTAAGATACAGTATTTATTTCTTTGTTTGCTAGTTTGTTCAAATGATACCAAGTATCTATTCAATCTAGACAACATTGATTTTCTACTTTGTTAGCTATACAAAATACTGTACATAAATGCGAGACATAATGAAGCTTGATTTCCTTTTATCTTTCATTGACTCTGAAGTATCCACATCTGTAAAACATTTATTACTATAAGAGACTTCAGGTCTGTGTTAATTTATATATAAATAAAACCAACAAGCTTGTGTTCACCAGTCAAAGACTAGTGTTGGCAAATGTTAAAATGACACATTGAAATACCTAATCTCTGCACAACTTTAACGGTTACAACCATAAAATGTAAGATGTGATTTCAAAACTTGTTTTGCTTCAAAGTTGGTTTATGTATTATCAATACATTTTAGAACTCTGCCTGATATTTTGGTTATCTAAAGAGAGACAGTAGCAGCTTTTGGGTATAGTTGTCTCTGTGAATGTGCAGAACTCCCATTAATAAGTTATGCACAGACATTTAGAGGTGACTGGATTATGTCTCCCTGAGAACATGGGCTTTGAAAAGCTACATATTTATGTTTAAAACTACACATTTAAAGAAAATGAGGTCAGAGCAAGAGCAAGCTAAATGGAGGGGAAATGATTGTTCAAAACTTTTCAATAAGCGCACTTGAAGTTTTCACACTATAACTGTTACATGTTCTGTACTGTTGTATTTTCCAATTTAAATAATCAATGTCCTTTCTATAAGAAAAGGAATTTCTAGTGTAATAATGGAAATACCTTTTTTCAGTTGATACACAGGTTCTTTATTTCTTAGTCTTGTATCAAACTAAGAGCCTGAGACTTGACACCTAAATCACAACATAACAATATCAAAATTTGATATTTTTTGTGATTTAATGAGTTTTCACAATATGTAATCACTTTTGAAAAGAAAATGTATGTATTTTTTTGCTCTGAAGAATTAAAGGGCTGCCAAACCTACGGGGGGGGGAGGGGGGGAGATTCAAATGTAAATAACTTAGGGAAGTCCCAATGTAGTTGTGCATTTTTCATAATTCAATGTGAATTTCACACTGAGCAGCATTTCACCATTGATAAGAAATAAAAATTTTGTTCATACCACTGCACTGTTTGAAATCTGCAATTAAATTATTTTGTTTCCATCATCTGAACATCTTTCATTGACAGCAATGTGCTATACAATGTACCTGATATTCTAATTCAGTTGACGGTCAGACTCCCAGCTTCTATAAAAGTAGTAAGATTCAATGAATATCTGTTCCAAAACAGTGAGTTCTAATAGCATACAGAATTGGCATCCTAAAAGTTATCTAATACTTTTTTATGTGCTTTTCTTTTTAAAATGACTAGGTAAGTGTACATACATAACACTATGATTAAAGTACATACAAGTTATAAGATATTTGTTAAATATAGCAACTCATTTATCTGGATTTTTAAAAAAAATTCTTACCCTACAGGTTATGTATTTGAGAATGTAGTATGAAGACTAGATAACCAGCTTAATGATATTGTAACCACAGAAATTAAGATTTTTTTTTAATTGCTCTGTTCTAGAAATGGGGTCTGGTTTTATAATTTGGGTCATTGACCTACTCTCTGGGGTTGTTTAGGTATTTCGATCTCAGTTATACAACTGCAGATCTCTGACAAAAATTAAAATAATTAATTTACAGTTTCACTTGTTATTGGAGCTGGAAAATAATCAGAATTGGAAGGGAAAAACACAGCCAAATAATAATATATTTGACAGACATCAGAAATGGCATCAGATAATTTTTTTGACAAATATCCAGCCAGCTCCATGCTTTTATATGAATGCCATTTCATTATGTAATGGTGTCGAGATTTGGCAACAAGCTAACCTATGCAATAATGCTTTCTTGTGTCACTTCAGTGAAGCCAGGAATTCAACCTTAAGACTTTTAAGGCCAATTCCAGTCCCACTGAAGTCAATGTGAGTGTTGCAAATGAATTGAATAGGAGCAGGAGTAGACCTGCAGTTGATTATTATGAAATACAGAAACTTACATTGGTCTATTTGAATATTTCTGGTGGTTATTCTATGTGGTTTGCTTTGCATTTAATTGTTCTAGCAGCCTAAAAACCAAACCAAACCCTGCAGTCCTTGATGCTCCATGATCTGATTAAGGGTATTCTGTCCCAAGCCAGATTTCACAAGCATTCCCATTCCATCCTTCCCAGCATTCACAGTTTCCACAGCTACATATACCATTGCCTAGAACAAAATAAACAAGGGATAATTACCATAATTGAAATGTACTGCATTGAACTGTGTTGTTATGGGAAGAAACAAGCCATAATAAAACATTGTTATTTTCCCTTTACATATTTTTTGTTAAGAGAGCACTTTACATTTGATTAAACAGCCACCAAAACCCTACATTTTCAAACAATTAGTGGCATCTTTACAGCAATGCCATCAGCAGAATAATAATATGGTAATTATGCCATTGTGGTTTGGACCCAAGCTGTTTCTATGCTGTCTTAGTGTTCCCACTGTACTTCAAGATGTAAGGAGAACTTAGAACTATTTTAGCTAAAGTTAAACTGTTGCAAAGAGAATAGTATTACGAATAAACCTTTGAAATTGAAAAGCACCTTTTTCTGCTGAGGAGCTCAAAGTGTTTGACAAAAAATAGTCTCATGAAATCTCTCTGTGACAGAGTATTATCCCCATTTTGCAGATGGAGAAACTGAGGTACAGAAACATTAAGACCAATATTTTCAAACCCCTCCATCACATGCGGGCAACAAACTCAAAGTGGAGTGTTGGAAAATCAGGCCCAGGCATCTCAAGTTGGACACTCAAACACAGTGAACGCTTTTGGAAATTTAGTCAGCCAAGTAATCAGTTGCAGATTTGTAAATAGAACCCGAAACTCCTGACTCCATCTTTCATGCTCTGATACCCTTCCTCCTATTCTTTGTTTCAGCAGACACATAGATCTGTCTTCTGCCACCTCTGTATCCATCAGCTAATAGAAGAACATTGCTAAGCAAATATTTTTCTAGATGGAAAGATGCAGAGATTGTCCTCTACAATTTTCATTATAGAACACGTAGGATGTTAATCAAACACATCACATGTTCCTGCTTGTCACTAGATTTTTCTCCCGTCTCTGTTAAAAGCAAGTGTTGGCAGTCTACCCATTTCCCTTTGCATCTGCCATCTAAACCCTGAGCTAGGTGCAAAAGACTTTAGTCAGCATCCAACATGTCATAAAAAAGACTGTCAAGCATCTCAGCATCCCAGTGAGAGTTGTCTTGATGCCAGGGAAGTCTATGAAAAAAACATGAGTATTCCCCTCATCATAATATAAGCACCTGCTCCTGTTGCATTACCAAGGATTATTAAACTAAATGGTTTCTAAATTAATTACATACATTCATCATAGAAAATGAAGTAGAGATGGTGATAGCAACAGAAACCACTGAATCGCTACCTTCTCATACATGTTCATTTCCGTATAGGAACAGGTGGTAGACAAAAGCATTTTACTTTTTGGATGAATTTCACAAGTGATTTAATTATTGCTATTCATGCTTTGGATTTCAATTTTTCTTGCAAAGTGTTAAATTGATTATTCATCACAACATAAAGCAACATCTCTTAAAGTGCTTTTAATAATAGGAAAGTGCTCTCCTTTCCATCAGTGGACAAAGAGAACTTGCTGGGTTTTGTCTACCTTCAATTTGCATTTATGCACAGTCTGCTTCTCAGAGCAATTAAGGATTAGTCAGTACTGCACCTGTGCAAATGAGCCCATCATGTTTGTCGCAGTCTCTGTCATCACATTCACAAAATTCCCCTGAAATGTACCATTCCTGGGGGGAACAGATGCACTTTCCACAGTGACAGGAACCTGAAATCACAAAGATGATTACTTGCAATCATAGGGCACCAGCACTTTTCAGCTTGGGCTATAACATCTCAGACACATGCACAATTGCCATCTAACAAGCCACTGTCTAAAAGAAGATCATCAAGCTAAAAGCTTATTGAATAGAATGATCCTTTAGAGGTCAGCCTGAGTATGAAGGGGTGTTCTATGTAATGCCTTGATTTTGCTTCTTTTATTTATTCAGGACTCAAATTTAGAGGTTTCACTTTTGTCCCAGAGCACCACAATCAAGGCTACTCTTCCCAGGAGCTGTTCTGCTTTGTGGCTAGATGAGCCAAAATCATGCCTGGTCCAACCTTATTGAAGTCAATAAAATTGCATAGGGATGAAATATGGCCCTAGTGTTTAAGGCACATACACATAGCACGTTGCTGCTCTCTGGCCTTTTCTCTCCGTTTGTTTTGGATCGCTATGAGTTGGATTTTCAAAAAGCCTAAGTGCCTTAGGAGTACAGGGCACATTGACTTTCAATAGGATATGCTCCTAAGTCATTCGGACACTTTTGTAAAATCCCACTCTATCCCACTTTTCAAGAGGCTTTCCTTTATTACAGTAGGGAGCCATCAGTGTGTCCAGTGCTCTACAAAACAGAGAAACACATGATAATCCAGCCCCAGAGAATGTACAATATAACTTAGACAACGATATTTAATTCAGAGAACTCTATGCCGGACCTGATCTAAAGCCCACAACATTTTGCCTCTTTCCATTAAATTCAAAGGTCTTACGCTTAGGCCCACAGTCAAAACTCAAAGTGGAAATTTTCCTTTAAATTTTGAGCTGTGTCAATCAATTGAACATTCTCCAGAAAAATCTCCACAACAAACCCTGTACTATTTATCAATTGAATCCATTTCTATTCATTAAAAACATCAAAGTAGCACAGGTACTGACCCTCTTTAAAAATGTAACATTCACTGATTTATTGTAGGTTGAGCAGTGTTAATTTACTGCATTATTGTAGGGATAAGTTGTCTTAAACTATAACATATTATAATATACAAATAAAGAACTTATACTTGGGAACAGAGACTTTAGCACAGAGGTGGGCAAACTACGGCCAGCAGGTCACATCCGCCCTGCGGGACCCTCCTGGGGCAGGGCAGTCCAGCTGTAGCAGCACCAGCCACCGGTGCTCCAAGCAGTGCAGTAAGGGGACAGGGAGCAGGAGGGGTTGGATAGAGAGCAGGGGAGTTTGGGGGTGGTGGTCGGGGGCGGGGGTGTGGATAGGGATCAGGGCGGTCAGAGGGCAGGGAACAGGGGGGTTGAATGGGGGCAGGGGTCCTGGGGAGGCAGTCAGGAAAGAGAGAGGAGGTTGTATGGAGTGGTGAGGAGCAGTCAGGGGGAGGGGTACTGGGGGCTGTCAGGAGACAGGGAACAGGGGCAGGGTTGGATGGGGCAGGAGTTCTGGAGGCGGGCATCAGGGGGCGAGAAGCAAGGGTGGAGGGTCAGATAGGGGCAGGGGCCGGGCCATGTCTGGCTGTTTGGAGAGGCACAGTCTCCCCTAACCGCCCCTCCATACAATTTTGGAAACCGCATGCAGCCCTCCAGCCAAAAAGTTTGCCCGCCCCTGCTTTAGCATGCATTTCTCTGTTGTTTATTAACATGCTGCCCATTAAGCTATGCAAATAGGGAAATACTAACTTTCCTTTCAAGGGTAAAATATTCAGTGCATGAAAAGGCAATGGAAGAAAGCAAATACAGTAAGAGAATTTCAAGATCACTGTTCTGGCCAATCTTATATTTCAGTATATATTTGAGATTGATTTAAGCCAGGTGTTTCTATGTCCAAATCAGCTACAAAGCACCAACAGCTACACATGCTGATACCAAGAAGAGCCAAACAGGATGTGAATTTTAGCGAGAAACATTAAGAAGAAAGCAGAGTATTGTAACGCACAGCTACCTAAGGCCTATTAAGGTATTTTGTAGATGATACAATAAATGTAACATGTAAAAGGAACTCAAAAAAAAATCAGGTTCCATAATGTATCAGTATGTTACAAAATCTCTTTCCTGCCTTGGGAACCTCCTCACTTTAATTAAAAATAGTCTAATTAGTTAGGGTAGTTTTCTTGTTATTCTGGACAGATCCTTTTTGTCTCACTGACTAACCTGAGTCCAGCATAGTCACAGCAACAATCTGCTGCCCTCCAGCTATTACTGAAGCAGCAGCAGCATGGTGGGTGCTTGTTTTCACTGGTGAGAATATTTACTACAGGCAGTAAGCCAAGATTTTAAAAAGTGACTAGTAACTCTTGGTGTCTATCATACACTTGATTTATGTTAAAGGGGCCTCATTTTCAAAAAGTACTGAGTGTAGTAAGAGGAGGCCCTAAAATATAAACCTTGGTATCAGAGGTCTGGTATGAGGCCTGAACTAAAATAATGGCCAAGACTTTGCTAACATAAAGCAAAGTGAAGCTGTGAGCCAGAGGCAGGCCCTGCTCACAGAAGCTGGCAAGAAAAGGGCTGATGCTGCAAGAAGATACATACCTAAAAGGTACTGAACACTAGAAATCAGAACATTCACATACTTGCACATTCCACACAGATAACGAGGAACAGGCTGACCCATCCCAATGACAGGGCCAAAAGGGTAATATGATGGATAGAGTTGTTTTGTTCAAACCAACATGTACAAGGTGAGAGGCGGCACCTTACTACGTAGAAAGGTTGTACCTCAATACGTCAGGAGTGATGTGTAACTTGTTTGTACCTGTGTATAAGAATGTATCCCTGGTGTGGTGTCTTTGTCCGACCGAGGGGGCAGTGGAAAGTCCCGCCACTAACTGAGCCGAGTCCATTGACCGTGGGTACATATTCATAGTATGCCCTGAATTAGGCTAAGAAACCTACAGGGAACTACTATTGTGTCCATACGGCAATAAACCTGGCTGACGTGCCTTCGTACCTTACTAGACTCTGGCCATGTCTACATCTAAAATTTTGCAGCGCTGGTTGTTAAAGCTGTATTAGTACAGCTGTATAGGGCCAGCGCTGCAGAGTGGCCACACTTACAGCAACCAGCGCTGCAAGTGGTGTTAGATGTGGCCACACTGCAGCGCTGTTGGGCGGCTTCAAGGGAGGTTCGGGGAACGCGAGAGCAAACCGCGGCGAAGCTGGTCTCCTTTCCCGGTTTGCTCTCTCGTTCCCCGAACCCTCGAACAAGCAGGTCTCCTTCCCTGCGGTTGGCTGGGTGGTTCGGGGAACGCGAGAGCAAACCCGGGAAAGGAGACCAGCTTCGCCGCGGTTTGCTCTCGCGTTCCCCGAACCCCGAGCAAGCAGGTCTCCTTCCCTGCGGTTTGCAGGGTGGTTCCGGGAAACGCGAGAGCAAACCGCGGCGAAGCTGGTCTCCTTTCCCGGTTTGCCTCTCGCGTTCCCGGAACCACCCAGCAAACCTCAGGGAAGGAGACCTGCTTGCTCGGGGTTCGGGGAACGCGAGAGCAAACCGCGGCGAAGCTGGTCTCCTTTCCCGGTTTGCTCTCGCGTTCCCGGAACCACCCAGCAAACCGCAGGGAAGGAGACCTGCTTGCTCGGGGTTCGGGGAACGCGAGAGCAAACCGCGGCGAAGCTGGTCTCCTTTCCCGGTTTGCTCTCGCGTTCCCGGAACCACCCAGCAAACCTCAGGGAAGGAGACCTGCTTGCTCGGGGTTCGGGGAACGCGAGAGCAAACCGCGGCGAAGCTGGTCTCCTTTCCCGGTTTGCTCTCGCGTTCCCGGAACCACCCAGCAAACCGCAGGGAAGGAGACCTGCTTGCTCGGGGTTCGGGGAACGCGAGAGCAAACCGGGGAAGGAGACCAGCTTGATTACCAGAGGCTTCCTCAGGTATGCTGGGATACCTGCTTATTCCACGGAGGTCAAGAAAAGCGCTGGTAAGTGTCTATATTTGATTACCAGCGCTGGATCACCAGCGCTGGATCCTCTACACCCGAGACAAAACGGGAGTACGGCCAGCGCTGCAAACAGGGAGTTGCAGCGCTGGTGGTGCCCTGCAGATGTGTACACCTCCTAAGTTGCAGCGCTGTAACTCCCTCACCAGCGCTGCAACTTTCTGATGTAGACAAGCCCTCTGTGATCATTGGGGGTTCTCTTCGGGTCTGCTATGTCAGCTATCTGCGTAGAGCTGGGGCAGCACACAGAGGGAACACACGCACGCAGCCGAGTGATACCAACAAGGAGAGAGCAGAGCACCACACCGGTAGCATCTGACTACACCTCTGACAACACTGAGCAGTTACTCTATGAAAACTAGAATCGCAAGTTGACATCCAAACATTGAGGCACCCGCAAATCAGTTGTCACTTTTGAAAAATCTTGGCCATAATTCCTGCAAAGATTTAATAGCCGTGGAGCTAGGTACTCACTAGCGCATGGACTATTGACAAGCCAGTTATTTCACAAACAACAGCCCTGGGGTATGTAGGGAACTGGCTCAACGTTTGGTCTTAAGTTAGGCCTTCTGGACCCTGCCATTCACTCTAGCTACAGACAGTTTTTACAAGCCTGTATGCCTAAGATTAAGGTCTCAAATCCATGTTTAGGCATCCAGGGGGAGATTTTCAGAAGTGCCTATGCCCTGGTCTATACTCAAAAGCTTTACCTACTAGTAGAATTATTTCCATTGGGGGTGGCGGGTGACTTTATTTTGATTGTATTTTTACTGATATAGTTATATCACCAAATGTGGACACAGTTTTACTGGCAATACCAGTTTAGTTATTCCCCATCCCGTAAAGGAATAAACTACACCAGTATAAGCATCCTTATAAAGATACGACTACATCCACACTAGCAGGATTGTCCTGTTTTAACTATACCAGTATAGCTAAAGTGGTATAAATTTTATGTGTAGACATAGTTCAATCTAACTGTCAATTGGAGTTGTACTCTTAAATCAAAACTGCTTTTGAAAAAAATATTTCACCAATGTTGCCTAAATGCAATTCAAAAGCCCTAGTTTAGGCAATCGGATTTGAAAATTTTGGCCATAGCCAGTTGAGTATAACTTACCTTCAGGCTGCTCCAACTTACATGGGAGACCAGACAGATACCTGGCTAGCTCCAGCATCAGAGTGGTCAAAGTGGCTTTATACCATCTTGTCTTTCCATCCCCTGGTTCTGTGCCAAATGCAGCTTGGCAAGATGTGAAGATGTGGCCCCACACTAACAAGTTCAGACCATGTGGTCTGGGTAAGGTGTTCTCAGAGCAGGAGATGGGGCTTGGGAATCACAGCTTTACAATGAGGAATAGCTGTTCAACTATTTTGCCTTTAAAATTACAAAAAAAATTTGTTTACACTTATTTAGGATTGTAAATCACTTGCTGGCTTGTTTTAATCAGTTCAGTTCACCTTTAACTATTTACAATAACAATCACCCTGAGACCACATCTGTGCAGAGAAGAATTTTAGTCTTTGGTTAAAATGGAGTAAATCCGAAAGATCATTGCTCTCCTGTACACGTTTCAAGGTAAAGACAGCCCTGTTTGATCAAAACAATGGTGAAATTGTGTCATTTCCTCCTTCAGCATTTTGCCTATGGGTGGAATTTCCTCATTTTCTGCAGTATTGGGCCTGTTGCAGGGGAAATAAACAGTATAAGTGTGATGGGGTGTTCATCCCACTAGCTTAGGAATGGCCCAATTGCAGGAATAGGCCTCAACTGAGGGGAATTAGGTAGTCTTAAGTAACCCCAGAGTGATGGAGCCCCGCTGAGAAGGAACAGGCACAGCTAGTATAAAGCTGAGAAGTTGGCAGCAGAGCAGGACTGCAGTGAGGGCATCTGCAGCCACGCTCTGGGTGCTACAGTGGAAAGGAGGGAAACCCAGGGGAGAGTAGATACCTCCATGGATCCAGCCCTGAAGGCAGAGTTTACTCAGAGGGTGGTGGAGCGAAAGCCTGAGAGAAGAGGAGTAGGAAATGGCTGTGAGAAACAGCAGCAAATTGGGATGTTCCAGACATTGACTGCTAATTGGACAGTTCCTGAGCTGGAAACCAGAGTAGAAGGTGTGTCCAGGAAGGAACACACTGGGGAAGTGGCACCATCAGGGTGGGTGCAAGGATGTTTCACGCCCTAGGCAAAACTTGCACCACATACACACACACACACACACACCCCGAGCCCTGTGGCAGCTCTCCGCACTAAGGTGCCCCCCATGGCAGCTCCCAAGCCCCTGTCCACCCTGAGCCTCCCTTCCCCCCACAGCAGATCCCCTCAGCCCGGGGAGCTATGCGGCAGCTCCCTGCCCCAGCTCACCTCCGCTCCACCTCCTCAAGCACGCCATCGCCGCACCACTTCTTCTGCCTTCCAGGCTTGCGGTGCCAATCAGATGTTTGGCGCCACAAGCCTGGGAGGGAGAGAAGCAGAGCAGGGTGGCGTGCTCAGGGGAGGTGGCAGAGCAGAGGTGAGCTGGGGTGGGGAGCAGTTCCCTTGCGTGCCGCGCCCCCCCCTTGCTGCAGGCGGTCCTCCCCGCGCCTCCACTGCCCCAGGTCCCTCCACCTAAATGCCAACAATGACTGGGGCGGCCGAAGGTCCGGCCACCACAGTCGCAGTCGAAGGACCCAAAATGCCACACTCAAAATGCTAGCGCCCTAGGTGACCGCCTAGGTCGCCTAATGGGTTGCATCGGCCCTGGGCACCATTAGGACAGTGGGGGAGAAGACTGCCATTTTGGACAGAGAGATTTTGATAACCCGTGGAAGGGGAAAATGCACAGCGAGCTGGCCAGAGGACCAAGCCACAAAGAGAGAGCTCCCTGAGTCACAGAGAGAGAGGGGGCAGCAGGGTGCATGAAGACGCAACAGAAAGGGGAGGAGCTAGTCCTCAGAGCAGCCAGGAGGCACCCTATCAGTGAGGGGAGCCCAGTACAATAACCAAGAACAGAATTCCGACCCGTTGTTACATAAAAAGAGAGGGCCAGCTCTTTAGCTCTGGTTACATTCCTTTTGCACTAACTAAAAATTCCCAAGAAGAGGCAACTAGGGAGTTGCCCGATGCAAAGGAACCCTGCAGCCAGCTTTACACCAGCGGCTCCTGCTCCCTGTCCACACTGGGGAGGCTACAGGAGAAGTAGGCATGAAAGGAGTAGGTGAGGTCAGAAAGTACTGCACTCCAGCAATCCAGGGCCAGCAGCATTGTCCCCAGGAGACCATTCCAGTTGGCATAAATTGGTGGTGGCTGCTGCAGCTTGTGCCAGAGGTTGGTTCAGCCCCCTACCTCCCCCTGCCTTGCTAGCCCCAGCATTAAAGAAGACAGGACGTAGGCTTGGAACCATGTTCCGTCTCCCCCATTGTGTGTGTGTGTGTGTGAGAGAGAGAGAGAGAGTTTTAAGTAGAAGGTTTACACCATGGCAAGCCAGAAATCCTCTTTCCAGTGAAATCGTTTGTTTCTAGCCTGGGAGAGAATACCCTGAAAGAGCTTAGTTTAGTTATATTTCAGAAGCATCTAATAATTATTTCTCTCTCTATGCCAAACCTGTACAGCTGGAGGCCTATGAAGGCAGCCAGGACTTCCAGCTGGAGACGTAAAAAAAACACAACTGAGCAGATAATATGTTTAAAAAAGTTTTTAAAGAGGAGAATGTCTTAGGGATATTGTGGGCAGTGCCGAGGCCTTGCTTTCCCCTTGCATGGGCTGGGGAGAAAGCCCTCAGGGTGGCTTTTGGACAGGAATAGCAAATGCTGCTGCTCAACATGTACCCCAAGTGCTACCTAAGGGGCTCTGCTTTCTTTTATTATCACCGCAGTGCTACAGGCAGCCCCTGTCACTCAGCAGTACTCAATAAAATAGCATAGTTGAGTTCATAGAATACAACTACCCAAGACAGAAAGACAAATAAACAGCTCTGTGAAATCCCATGCTGTTAGCAAATGGCACTGGAGATCAAAGCAGCTAAATGCATGTGCATGTAGTGGGTGTTTGACACAGTGGGTGTGATAACAAGGTTAGATGCATTATGAAGCCAGTTATAAAAGCCCTCTAACAATGGATGACTTTGGAAAAAAGTGTTACCAAACAACAACCCATATTCATACATTTTCAACTTCCAGAACAGTGATGTAGGGTAGCTCAGCTACCCATGTATTGCTTACCCTTTCCCGAGCACAGTACGCCATTGGCTGATTCACAAAAGCTTTTGCTCTCATCATCTGTCATGTTGCACTTTCTTGGATGTTGACACAACTGTCCAAACCATCCATCCTCGCAAACACATCGACCGCAAGAACAGAGGCCGTGGCCTGTAATAACAGCAGGGGAGCAACATGTTACAGACAGGAGAAATTACCTACATTTCTAGCTGAGGAAAACACTGATCCTTTCAGGCAGCTCAGCATGGAATTGCCTAATTGAACCCCCAGGCAGGGCTCATTCTGGGTCAGAATGTACTGGTGCAGCATGCCTACGAGACAGGAAGTATTACCGTTTTTGGCTATCCTGGCCTTGTGCTAAGCAAGGTGGGCCGGTAATGTAAAGAATGGCTGGGCTTTGGCCGCTCAACTCCCCATCCCCAGCTCTTCTCTCTTGCAAAGGCCCTTGCCCTCCTCCACTTCCTGTGGCTCCCTTCCCATCATACCAGCTAGCACACTGGACATACCATAAAGCTGTCTCCCTCTCTGTGTGCTAGGATGATCCATATGCCACAGCACAGTACAGCATCAACAAAAAATGGGATGGACATTTAGCAAAATCATCTGGATCGACTGGTAAGGCCAGCAGGGAGTTATCACAGGGGGAAGGGTGGGAACCGAGAAGGTGGTGAGGCAGATAACTATGTGATTGCCTGCTTAGGAGAGAGTGAGTAGGATGGTAGCTGGTCAGGAAGAGGAGGTAGGTGAGGAAGGCTAGAAATCTGGAGTTTGGGGACAGACCTTGGGAATATATTTTGTTTCTTCCCAAACTTTTGAAAAACAATGAGCACAGTCTTGTCCTCAGTCCTATTCCCAGCTGTTAACTCACACTAGTCCCATCACTACCACCCCTACTAGTGACAGGCATCCCAGTGCAAAGTCTGACAGCTGCTACTTGTGCTATTGCAAGACACCTCATGCTGTCTTGTTATAGCAAAGCTGAGGAGCAAATGGCAAGAGATCACCAGGGCTTCCTTTCACAGGCTTGGCTGGGGCCTGAATGCGAGAGTTAAGGCAAGGCATCCTAAGGGCAGATGGCATGCAGAAGAGGGTGCAAGGGAGAACATGAATCCACTAGTGATCCCTCAGGATATGTATCTTGGAGGCGACTGATTAAATGGCAGTACAAAGGATACAGGGGAAGAGAAGGAGAGGGACAGAAGAAAGGATTAGGATAGGACTTAATAGTAAATTCTCAGAATGGAGAGGGGTAACTAATGGTGTTCCCCAAGGATCAGTCCTAGGACCAATCCTATTCAATTTATTCATAAATGATCTGGACAAAGGGGTAAACAGTGAGGTGGCAATGTTTGCAGATGATACTAAACTGCTCAGGATAGTTAAGACCAAAGCAGACTCTGAAGAACTTAAAAAAGATCTCACAAAACTAAGTGATTGGGCAACAAAATGGCAAATGAAATTTAATGTGGATAAATGTAAAGTCATGCATATTGGAAAAAATAACCCCAACTACACATACAATATGATGGGGGCTAATTTAGCTACAACGAGTCAGGAAAAAGATCTTGGAGTCATCGTGGATAGTTCTCTGAAGATGTCCACGCAGTGTGCAGAGGCGGTCAAAAAAGCAAACAGGATGTTAAGAATCATTAAAAAGGGGATAGAGAATAAGACTGAGAATATACTATTGCCCTTATATAAATCGATGGTATGCCCACATCTCGAATACTGCATACAGATGTGGTCTCCTCATCTCAAAAAAGATATACTGGCACTAGAAAAGGTTCAGAAAAGGACAACTAAAATGATTAGGGGTTTGGAGAGGGTCCCATGTGAGGAAAGATTAAAAAGGCTAGGACTCTTCAGCTTGGAAAGAGGAGACTAAGGGGGGATATGATAGAGGTATATAAAATCATGAGTGATGTGGAAATAGTGGATAAGGAAAAGTTATTTATTTATTCCCATAATTAATGAAATTAATAGGCAGCAGGTTTAAAACAAATAAAAGGAAGTTCTTCTTCATGCAGCACACAGTCAACTTGTGGAACTCCTTACCTGAGGAAGTTGTGAAGGCTAGGACTATAACAGCGTTTAAAAGGGAACTGGATTAATTCATGGTGGTTAAGTCCATAAATGGCTATTAGACAGGATGGTTAAGGAATGGTGTCCCTAGCCTCTGTTTGTCAGAGGATGGAGATGGATGGCAGGAGAGATAGAGATCACTTGATCATTGCCTGTTAGGTTCACTCAATCTGGGGCACCTGGCATTGGCCACTGTCGGTAGACAAGATACTGGACTAGATGGATCTTTGGTCTGACCGAGTACGGCTGTTCTTATGTTCTTAGGATAAAAGGCAGGAGAAGAGGGACCAGGGAAACAAAATAGGGAGGAAACGGGGACAGACAATGAACGGATGGAAAATGAGGGCTGGTCAATAAAAGGAGGACAAGTGAGTGCGGGAAATACACTGGAACATGTACGAAAGCAAGAGCCTAGATGCAAGAAGAATGAAAGAAAGGGAAAAGCAAAACTGTGAAGCGTGATTTGTTCAGGGCGGAGGAGGAAGAGAGAGAGACAGACAGTTGAATAGAAAACTGAGAGCATACGGCAGAAAGGGAAAGAGAGCAACAAATGGGAAAACCTGAAAGCAGATGGATGATGACAAAGGACAAAAGAAATGGAAAATATGTAAAGAAGCAAGAAATGCCAGAAAGCTGAAAGCTTAGTACATTATACTGAATTTATTCACATTTCTAGCCTTCACTGCCTTGCCATAGTAGAAAAGGGAATTCCTTAACTTATACATTTGCAGTTCTTTGAAGATGGACTCTGTACACTGTAAGCAATTATTATAACAACTATTATAAGGGAAGAGGTGATGAAAAGGAAGGGGTTAGGGCTGATTGCGTTGGTGGGCTGGGCAGAGGGCAACTAGCTTGAGGACCATTCTGGCACAATGTGGGTCTGTGGGAAAAGGAAGAACATACCAATACATTTATCCTGCTAATTTGGGCTCAGCTCCCAAGGCAATGATGCAGCTTAATATAATAAATCTTGAAGAAGCATGGGAGGCAGACCCAAAGGAGATACAAACCTGGTAAAATGGAATTCCTCAGCACTTTAGTGATAACCAGCTACTTTATTAATTGATGTTTCTGAGCTGTTCTTATTCACAGACATGAAGAGACTCAAGATCTATTTTTGAAGTCTAGTGATGTAACAACTACCAGACCATTCATTGATTATATCTTCATTTTGGATCCTAATAAGTGTTCAACATTAAATGGTCAATACCTACATGCTTCATGGTATGGTGGGTATGCATGTCTGTCTCTGCACACGCCTTCACAAATATCAATTTGTCTATATACATTTAACATGTATATAAAGCACTACATATTGGTAAACCATACATAATAAAATGGAAGCTAAAATGTCACAGGACTGTTTAAGTTGAGTAACAATGAGCTTTGTGTTACATACCATAGAAGGATAAGGGTGGCAGCCAGCTGTACTTTCCCATATACTGCTAGGGTTTAGATTGCATAAGGATATGGGTATAAACATATTATGATTTTCTCAATTTTCTCATCGTGGCCAAGTTTCTCCAAGGGTATTTGGCCTCTTTTACTTTGGTTTTCTTTAGCAAGACATGGATTAAATTTTTAAAATATTTCAAATATTGAAGAACTAACTATTCAATACATTGCATAGAACTTGCATACTGGAAAATTATTTTTGGAGGTGCAAATACTTGTACTCCTGCAAGCACAAGTGGGCAAATGTGTAATTCACACTGAGCCCCATGCCCTCTCTGTGGTTTAAAGAAGGCAGAGAATGAACACATCTGCAGAATTACTGCACAAATCCAATTAAAAGTATTCTAACTTTTGGTTTAGTTAGAAAGATTTTTGTTGTTGTTATTTTTTTAATAGAACTTGTGCAATAATTTTGCTGCTGTGACCATTCTCTGCCTTCTACATACTGGACAGGATCCTGAAGTGGAAAGGTCTCTTTCTTAAGAAGTTTACTTCACCATTTGTAGCTGCTTCTAGATTGCCACATGCTAATCATTAGCGGTGGAGAAAGCACAATGCTATCTTGGTGCAGCAGTGAGAACACAGGGGATGCTACTCATCACATTGGCTTTCATAACACTAGCCTCTGTCTTTTTCCCCAAAAAGGTATCCTTTGGCATACAGCAGCTCCTTAAACTTCTGCATTAACTCGATTCATGCAGCCACATAAGCCTTCAAACATCAGTGAAGGAGACAGCTGTCTTCACTGCTGCAGTTCTGACATCACAGGATAGTTACACAAGTTCTGGAGGTCTCCATACACCTACTGTTAAGTTGTTGGGGTTTTTTTAAATCTCTTCTTATTATCTGGGGAGAGGATCCACAGTTTAAACTCATGTTTATTCATGAAATACAAGAAGTTCCCAATGGGATTTATTAGCACTGCGGAGTGGGAAACCCTTGTGCCCAAGAGCCTCCTAGCATTTCAAAGGACAGTCTGCAGTGCTGGACCACATCTTGACACTGGCTGCATTGCCTCCTCCAGTGCAGGTTACACCAAAATCATAAGTGCTGAGACCAGTTCTAGCTGCATCAGAGAAACCAACTGACGTATGAGATATGGATAAAGGATATGACATGCTAGAACATCCGTTTCACTACTGGTGCTTACCACCTTCCATGTCAAAACACTGCTTTGATGTCCCATGATTACTGCAAACAACTGAGATTCCATCAAAGGAATTTGAGTAGTTGAAAAGACCAGGCCTATCAATGTATTCTGCTGTTTTAGATAGTCCACGAGTTGGTCCATTGTTGTTAATGCTACCAGTGTTGGGGTAACCAGAGAACTAGGTTGCTCCTAGGAGTTAAGGGAAAGGGCAGCTCCAAAATGGGAGGCCAGTGGTCCCTCTTAACTCAAACCTAAATGCCATATTACCATAAGCAATGCCCTATTTGAAGTACAGACCGCTGAGCATCACTCAAATAGCATTATGGGGGTACATAGCCTTGGTGAGGGCTGGCGATACAGTGCCGATATATTGTGTCCAGCTCGATTCTCAGGTGTAGAGGCACTGCTTTGAGTTGTCTATTCCATCTGATCCATGCCATCACCAATGGCACAGATGAAGTAGGCGCTCAACCACGTTTTTCACCAGGTTGTGAGGATGTCCAAGACAGTTCATGTTGTACCAGTTGGCAGTATAAAGAGAAGCCAGGAGGGCTTTTAGATGCTTCTTCTAGAAGTTGATTTGCCGAGACATCTGTAAGAAAAGCTCAGAGTGGAGCCAGTCATGGTCCCTTATGAAGAACAATGAGGCAATGACTGGAGTTAGGAATACTGTCTCATCATATACTGCCTTATTGTTGTTATTATTAATAAACACTGCGTGCCCCCAGCCTTGAAAGACAACATGAAGTACAAGATAATAATCAAGCTACCCATGTGGGCCAGCCAATGCTGATCATGCTGCAGCTGTGAGTGGAAAAAAATATCATAAGTAATAGGGGCAGAAGAGCACCAGAGTTCTGCTGCAACTGGCGAGCCAGTCATGATCCAGGATACCTCCATCCTCAGACAGGACCCGAACATTAGAGAACTGGTCCTGGAATGCAGCTTACATATCTCAGGAAAGTTGTCATTAGTCAGCCTCTTCTGGGACCAGCATGCTGCACCTTTGTGCCAGAGCATAGACCCTAGAATGAGAGTCTGTATCTAATAAAAGAGCGCTGCAGAATCCATGACAGGTCCTATTACAACTTCTGTCTGAGTGAAGGCATCATGGCTCTATTCCTGGTACTGTGATGGACAGCTGAATTTTAAGTGAGTGTCTCATTTTAATTATGCAGAAACATAGTAATAGGGTCTCAATCACTTGTACCCTCATTTATCACATCCTTCCCCTTATGTCTATCTACCGGCACATGGGCAGCTGGTCTGGAAAGCAAGCTATTAATCAATCTCTGCTGGTCAGAGAACACTAGTGACAATTTTTATTAAAATCACTTAGATTGTCATTCACATTGCTCATTTCAGCAAGTATCTAATCTTAAAATACCAGAGTCTCCCTTCCTCATGCACAGAAGCACTCAGCTCTCACTTTAACAGATTCTGTTCAGTCACAGGGTCTAGCTTTTCATTCTCTGCAGCTGGAGCTCTATGATTATTCTTTCCACAATACCACATGTCTCCTGACAGTGATTGCCAAGCTTATGGTATTGCCTAGGTCAACAGAGCAATGGAGAGAAGAGGAAGAGGAAGGGGCTAAGGAGCTCAGCAAGACATTCCAACAACTGTCTGTGAAACAGATGGAGATGCAAGATCAAACAGAGGAGGAACAAGCCAAGAGAGAAGAGAACAGTTTGTGAGTTGTCAACACAAAGATGATGGCTGACATTTGGTGAGTGCATAAGGTTACTTAGGGACATGGTACAGAGAGTGAAGAGAATGAGATTGAGGGTACAGCCCTAAATGATCCTCCAGAGTGGGACTGTTGGGGACTAGAATTCATCAAAAGAGATCAGTGAAATAGTAAAAGAACCAAGGGAAAAAAACAGTCCAACAAAGTGTCAACGGAGGATATGATGTCAAGCAGGGTGAAGTGATAAGTGGCAGTGGAGAGGGCAAGATGGATACAAATGGAGTAAGTTCTCTGAGACATGGCCTGGAAGAAGTTACTTGAATCTTTAGGGGGCAGCAGTTTCAGTGGAGTGAAGGAGGTGGAAGCCAGTCTGGAGGATGAATGAGGAGGAGGGGCATCAGTTGTAAATGGTTCATTACATGAGTTTAAAGCAGGGGAGGAAGGAGCTGGTGGAGAGACAGCTGGGGTCAAGAGTTGGCTTTTTGAGGCTGAGGAAAATGAAGGCATTCTTGTACTTAGAGTAGGGGAGGCTAAAAAGGAGGGGGAGTGAGAGACGAAGGGACCAGAGAGGTTGACAGCTTGGAGGAGATGGGGACAAGGGCACAGGTAGGGAGATTAGACAGAGAGAAAATGAAATCTCAGAGTAAGTGACAGCTGAATAAAGAAAAAGGTGCTGAGAATGGGGAGGAGGGAGGCCACAGTGGCCTAGGATGATCTTGAAGAATTTGGGAAGATCCTGGAAAGAGAAGGAGGAGGCCACAGGAAGGGGAAAGGCTTGAAGAAGGGAATTAAAAGTGACAAATAAGCAATTTTCTCTGTTAGCCTGGTCTCAATATACTTCATACAAGAGAGTGGAGCTGTGAATGTAAAGAAACATTTGTAGTGAATGAAATCTGTGGAGTGCGCAGAGGCGATCAGTGGGGTGGGAACAGAATGGAGGAAGCCAATGTTGGGATTTTCTGGAGAGGAGGGAGTGGGAGTGAACCCATGGCTTTAAATGAAAACAAACATCTGCAACATGTATTGCCTAATGAACAAACATAGCATAATATGACAATATTAACGTATGCCTGCAGCTGATAAATTACGGTATTAAGTTGAGTTTGTTCTGTCCAGCAACACCTTTGGGATTCAGGGTGTCAGCACCCTATCACTCTTAATAGTATAAATTATGTTTGGGAGTTGGTGTTAGACTCCAAGTATTTTCCTTAGAGAGTTCTGTAGTCTTCTCCATAGATTGGTTACACAAATCTAAACACTGCCTTCAGAATGCACCAATATTGCCATGACTGATGGTCGGGACAGGTGATATTGTGACTGGCAGATATATGGGTTGGCACAGACACAAGATAGACTAAGTTCCACTATTTTATTTACAAGGATGTAAATTACAGAACAGTGATATTAGAGGTCAAGAGCAGAACAACTGCAGTACAGAACTTTCAGAACTTCAGCAGAACATCCAGATCCAACTTCTTAGCCAAATGCTCTGTTTCAAAACTCTCCCAACTGATCTGTAACTCCTCTGCAAACACACTGCATTCTTTACCATGACTATGGGCTTGTCTTCACTGCAAAGTTAACTTGAGTCATAATTTAAGTGTTGCCTCTAACTTGTGTCCAGTCCATACACAAAGCCCCTCAACTAGAGCATTATGGTGCTTTAAACTTGAGTTGGCTAAAATGTGTTTGCTGATAACATGCTGCTGCCACAGTGCTGCCACAATACTGCTAGTCCTCCAATCCTGTACCACAGTTCCCCTACGTGCCCAGAAAAGACAGACAAGTTCTCCCATAATTCATAGAGCAGCTTGGTTTACTGCAGCACAAGGAACCATGGGATGTGTCCCGCCCCTAAAATCTTAGCACAAATGTCTTCACTGCAAAGATAGTATAGGTTCTTCGTAGGGTGTTGCCCCTAATGCCCATCCCCTCCTCACACAAAACCCTCTCCTCTGAGTTTAGTGGTAGTTTCAGCTAAAGCAATCTGGCCCAGCTGGGAGCCTGGTTTCTATTTTCACTCAAGCTGGCAACCTGAACACACTGCAATGAGAATTACTCCTCCTGGAATTCTGCTCCATTGCACAATGCAGAATTTGCACAGAATTAAAGTTTCCCACCGAATTTTATTTTTCCCTACAGAATTCCTGATTTGCCCCCAGTACTTCCATCCACTGTCAGCCCTGGGTAGCCAGAGCTCCCGCTGTCAGTGGGAGCCCCAGCCATCTGGGGCTGTCAGTGCGAACATGATTATATTGTGTTATTTTGACAAGTAAAATATGCAGAATTTTAAAATATTACGCACAGAATTTTCAATTTTTTGGTGCAGAATTCTCCCAGGAATAGAGAATTCTGCTAGTCCCCCAGTGCCTTCCCACAATTCCTCCCATATGCCAAGAAGGACTGACAAGTTTTCCCACAATTCTCTAGAAAGGAATCAGAGTGTCTCTGCTTACTGCAGCACAGAAATCCCTGGGATATTCCCCCAGAAGCCACAGCGACCCCAATGAGAGAGTGCAGCAGCAGTGAGGATGCAGTAATTTGGATAGTGAATTTCAGTGTGGCTGTTCACATCCAGCTTAGGCTCACTGGGTATTTAGACCAGGATACCAATCATCCAGGTTAACTTTGCAGGGAAGACATACCCATACACAAGTGAGTACAGTGCCAGTGGGGACACAGCAGCTTGAATAGTATTATTTCACCATGTGGTTGAGCTGTAACTCAAGTATAGACAATGCCAGTTAACTCTGCAGTGAAGACATACAGTTGTCACTCAAAATCATTTGCAACACAAGAGAGTTCCCAGTATAAGTTATTGTATTGCTAAAGAATCTCTGCCTTTGAGGCAATGGGTGACTACAGCCTCTGAGCAGAGAAACAGCATGTTCCTCTAAATTCTTCATTTAAATATTCTATTAACTCAGCTCACAGAGAGATAGGTGGATCTACAATGGACACCTCTCTGCCACATCTCAAAAAGGAGACAGTAATGAATCAATTAATTTTGTAGTTTTGCAATTCTTATCACAATCACATTTTAGCTGCTGCTTAGTTTTTTGAAACCACACAGCCAGTCTGTCCAAGAGGTCACTTTCATTCACAGTTTTCCAAACAAGTTATCTAGAATCAAAAAAGTTCAACCTTTCCTAGCACTTTTGAAGGCGGAGGGCAATAATAGAGCTCATCAGCTAATGGGCTGTGGGCTGTGCATAGAGTTTCTGCAGAGACTTTCTTCTATAAAATCAAGCCAGAGTAGGTGAACACAAAACTGTGCCCATTACGGTAAAGACACATTTGTATGTCTCATTAAAATATTTCATTAATATGTATTATTCTAATATTAATATAAATTAACAATACTCAATTAATATAATTTATATTATTTAAAAATTAATATAAATTCTTCAGTCAACGTTTGACTATAATTAGGATATAAATAATATGGCAATAATAATATATTTTACTGGTTCATTAACACTTAGGCTGAGGGCCTGTAAAGAAAATAGAGGGGAACAAGGAAAAAACTAATGAATCCAAGAATTCAGTTGTTACCATACAAACTTAGGTCTGGCCTACATACAGTTGTTGTGCCAGTATAATTATTTCAGACAGGGTATTTTGTTTGTTATTTAATCACAATAGGTACAGCTATACAGCCCTAGTGTGGATGTAGCTATATCAGTATATCGGTGCCTTATGCTAGCATAGTTTAGTCCCTTCCCATACAGGACTAAGCTATACTGATATAAACTCATACCAGGATAACTGCATCCTGCCTAAGGGTGTTGCTCTGCTCTAAATGTTCCAGTATAGTTAAAGTGTTTTATGTTTAGACAAGCCCTTAAAACAGGAAGTAGTGACAGAGCTCTGGTCTGTCTGCTCCAAAAATACAGCCCCTGACCATTTGAACTCCTGATAGCAGACACTTGAGCATGTCTGATGATTGATCCAGCAGAAGGAACTGCATGTAAACCATTAGCCAGCACCAGGAGCGGCGCCAGGGTTTCTGACGCCCTAGGCAGATGGCCATTTTGCCGCCCCCCGCGGGTCCGGTGGACCTACCGCAGTCATGCCGGCGGACGGTCCGCTGCTGGAAAGGCTCTGGTGGAGCTGCCGCAGTGATGCTGGCGGGCGGTCGGCTGGTCTAAAGGCTCCAGTGGACCTGCCGCCGGCATGACTGCGGTAGGTCCGCCAGAGCCTTTAGAGCAGCGCACCATCCGCCAAAACGACTGCGGCAGCTCTGCCAGAGCCTTTCCAGCAGCGAACTGTCCGCCGGCATGACTGCGGTAGGTCCACTGGACCCGCGTGCCGCCCTCCCGGCAAAATAGCGCCCCCCAAAAATTCTGGCACCCTAGGCCATTGCCTAGGTCGCCTAAATGGTAGCGCCGGCCCTGGCCAGCGCATTGCAAGATAGAAGGACAAAACAAAGGGAAATGTTGAATTTCAATAGTAACTTCCTACATAATGTCAGGATCAGCTATTTTTTCCCCTTCCTTCTTAAACCTACTTATACTTTAAAAATATTAGAAGTATGGCTATAGGAAACCCCATTACTGGCTAAAAAATGTTTTAGATAGAATTTGGATAGTCCAAAAAATGACGAATGTAAATATTAACTCAAAATAATAAACTGAATAATTCTCTTTTAGCTCAATCAACTCCTTTCCCCAACATCATATCCTTGAGAAATGATTAGGCTACATCCTCACAAGAAATTTGTGATTCTCTAACTAACTAGTCAGTACTCTCAGGTTTCAAATCCAGTGAATTGCCGAAAAAATCCTAGGAGTTTGAATAGCCAGAAAAGTCCCATAATTCCTCTGTTAGAAAAGGTATACCCTTCATTTATACTTGAGAAAAACTTGTTTGTTTCAAGAGAGTAGAAGAGCTCTGACTGTGCATCCAGCTATGTTTGACTTGCAATTTCTACTCTTACTATTAAGTCATGGCCAACAAGACAGCTGTGGCAGATCCCCACTTTGCCATCTCCTTCCAGCCTTTCACTGGTGTATTGCTGGTTCCCAGGACCCTACAGATCCCTCTGCTGAAATTAAGTGCTACCCTGCCCTTTCTAGGACATGTCAGGTCTCTGATTCCAGAAATGATCAGACATGAGCCAGAGACTCTTCATTCTCAGGCAAGGAATAAGATCAAAGAAAAATAAATAAGTATAAGCAGTTTGAGCTAAATGTGGCTGGTGAAGTCTAAAAAAGAAATTTGAAACTCACATAGTGGCTAATGAAGAAAACAGAACAAGTGCAGACTAGGAAACCAGGCTCAAGGAGAGTACAATGCATTACACTTGATTTTGTTGGTAAGGTTCTAACCAAGTACTTTCAGATAAACTTATAGGATAATCCTCTATGCACTGAATGCTGCTAGAGAATCCCAGCTAAGGGCAGTTCAGAGAAAGAGTCAGAGAAGGTTTTTGGCACTTGGATTGTTTCAATGATATAAAAATTACATTAAGAGCAGCAGAAACTAGAAAAAAGCTTATTTCAGACAGAAAATAACATTTTCTTATTCTTTAGAGCTTGGTCTGGCCACCCATGTCAGGAGAAGAGAAATGTCTGTAATTACAAAACAATGTATTGGAGGGTGCAAATGTAGTTGTCTCATTTCTCAGTATATGCCCAGTGATCCATAACAGTAAATCTTATTCATCTGGGGACAAAACATTAATGATTAAGTTACCAGTTCAAATAAAAACAGAAAAGTTGAGCTAAAGTTTGGATTCAACTTTACACTGGGTTTGTACTTTTATAAGCGTTTGTATTCTTACCTGTTTTTCTTTAAGTCAAAATAAATCAAAACATAGATTATTTAATGAATGGATTCATCTCTGGTGCTCCCATTACATAGACCTGTTTAGACCAACAGGAAAATTAGGATTTGTTCAGATAATAGTACAGGTTTAATGTAATCCCTTGCACAATGAGAATGGTCAGGTGACTGTCCAATTACTATTCTTCTTTCATCATATGAGTATTCATGAGAGAGATATAACGTTCGCCAGTCAAAGATAAAAGTTAATATGGTAGCTGTGACAGCTCTAAGAACGAGTATTGATAATGTTTTCCTATGAATTCTGAGGGCATTCAATTTACTTAGTATCACCAAGACACTGGTTGATTATGAAGAATAGACTGGGTATTCTAGTCATAAGAAGATGCTTAGTTTTGTTTTTGATATATGTATCGCATTCAATAAGACTGACCTTTTCTGTTCTCTTAACTTCTGCTTTCTCCATTCTTTCTTAAAAGATGACATTCAAATTACTTCTTCTTGATGCATATTTTATTGAGTGGATACTTAATTTAATTAACTCCTATTTGGGCTATTTTTAACTGACAACTAGATTTTAACTACAATTTTCTCAAATAACTACTTTCTGTAGATCAACACCTTCACACCAATATTTTCTCTCCCCACCCCCAGTCAAATAGAATAGCAACCTTTGGAGCAACATTATCACAATTGCTTTCAAAATAGTCTCTCTATAAAACTAATTTGAAGTACTGCATAACATTATTCTCCACTACAGAAAAATCAATCAATGACAGAGTTTCCAAATAGCTGACATAAGAATAAGGAATTTATTTATAGCTGTGATACAGTACAAAATCTGCAGTGTGCTTAGATTCTGTAAGATTTAGGAAATAAATTCCGATTCCTTGCTTTGGTGATAATTTGAGCCTTCTACATTAATGATAATGATCTATAGTACCTTTCATCCCAAAAGATCCCAAAGTCCTTTCTAATACACCAACGGTCACTTTATATACCACTGAAGGAACTTCGGTGGGCATATGTGTGACCTGTTAATGATGCACAACAGCACGACACATTACAAAACTATTTAGGGGCACACATGATGAGTTCAGCTTATGCAGGGAAAATGAAGTAGGCAGGTGGTAGAATGTAGTGGACATCAGCTGTATTTAACACTTCCACTCTTATGAAGAATGCTATTGGAGCTTAAATTTATTTATGAAATGACCACAGGTGATCAGTAGAGACACTGTTTTGCTGAAGAATGGCTCTAGTACAGGTTGAAAAATGGCTCTTAATGCTGTGCTGGACCATTAGGTCAATATTGATTGGGAGAAGAGCACTGCCAAATATCAACCCAATCTAATTATGCTTAGTTTGTGAGCACTGGTGGGGCCATTGAACATGGTGGGATTGTTGTAGGTGTACCAGATGATACTTAACACAACTGTCACTGAATATCAGCTGCTAAAGCCACTTAACACATTACTGAACATTGCTAACTTAAAAAAAAGAAAAAAAGAAAAACATGGTATCATTGGTAAGTCTTCAATCATAAAGTGAAAAAGTGAAATTATGATCATTTGTTCCATAGTTTTTCTTTAAATATCTGTACAGATTTCTAATACATTTTGATGATATCTACATAAGAACTTCAGCACAGTGTAAAATGTTACTGGGCACATGTAATCTGCTTCACTGACAGACATTTTGAATATTAAAATATTCAGTCACGGGATTATTTTTATTTCTTCTTTTCAAGATATAAATGTACTACAATCTACTGCTGTGGTAAGTTTCCATTAATGCTCTTTTGTAACAAAATCAGGGGAAATATGGAAAGCCACAAATTCATACAGAATTATTGCTTATTGAAAGGAATACATACCCCCACAGACATTGCCATCCATATCTTCACACTGTCGATCATCACATTCGCAGGTTTTACCGTGAACTCTGTTATCTCCTGGAGGGAAACAAGTGCACTGGCCACATTCACATTGCCCTGTAAGAAAAAACAGTTGTTAGGGTCACAACATCACCAAGATTTAATGAATAAAAACTGTGGGGGGAAATGTTCTGCTCCTACAAAGACATAAAGCACAAGTCAGTCAGTGTCAGCTGAAGTGTAAACACTTGTAAGAAAGAAAAACGGTTGAAAACAAAATGTCATGTTGCTGGTGGGAATGGCATTAATCTTCTTTACAGTTTTGTTCTTGTCAGTATTAATGGGAATTTTAATCACATGATAGCCCCTACCTGGCATAGCTGAACTATGGTATATGTTTCCCTACATAATTAACTCTCCAAACTAATTCAAACATTTGGTATGTGTGGTATGAATACCAGATGTGGATGCAATTAAAATGGAATCATATAGAAAAGTAATTTACAGAGTGGCCCAGAAAAGCTTTCTCGTATGAGATACTAGTAGCATAACTCGTCTAACACTTTGGTACAAATGCCAAACAGGAAGGTAAAGAATTAATGCTCCTATGACCTGTCCTCTTGCTTAAACAGATGTGAGACTGTGCCTGTGGATCTGGGTTTGAAGAACACAGCAGGTGAAATGCAACCTCTGAAATATTCTTCCAGTCTCACCAGTCCTCTCTATACTGGGACTCCATAAAGCTGGAAGGGATAATGAAGCCAGCCAAGCTCCAAGAGATGCTCTTCCCCAGCAACCTCATGAACACTGACTGAGGCAGAGGCCTCTGGAAATATAGTATTTGACCATGTAAGAAAAGACTATCATAATGGATGGGATCTCCTAATGGACTTGATTTGGAAATTTCTACTTGACCAGTTTTTCCGCTCTTAAAAAAAAGAAACTCATTAAACATAATTGCAAGGGCAACCTTAATCCTGGCATTTCCTAATTTTTCAGTACTTCACTTTGCAACCTTAATGTTTGTCTAATGTAGTATTTTGTATGCAACAACACTGTAGGGTGCTACAAATGTATATATCTAGGAATAATGTGATGCAATTGAGCATTTACACTGAATGTCCAGAAAAGAGTGCTAATGGTGAAAATTATTAGGATGTGCAAGACATGTAGAATTTAACCAGAGAAAGCACTAGTCTGAATCAAAGCTAATCCCATTTTCAAAAGTGCCTTAGGCACTTAGATTAAGTCTCCTCCCAAAAATCATTGTTGAATTTGGGACACAGCCTCCTAAGTCACTTATGGTATGTCTGTATAGCAATATAGACCAAGAGGAGTGAGCAACTCGGCTCAAGTCGACAGACTTGGGCTAGCAGGGCTCACGCTAGTGCTCTACAAATAGCTGTATAGACAGCACTTTGAAGTTGCAACTCAAGCTCTGAAGACCACCCACTCCCCTAGGCTTCAGAGCTTGAGCTCCAGCCCAAGCCACAACTTCCAAGCACTGACTATAGAGCTGTTTTTAGAGTACTTGCATGAGCCCTGCTA
This sequence comes from Gopherus flavomarginatus, assembly GCF_025201925.1. Taxonomy (NCBI): domain Eukaryota; kingdom Metazoa; phylum Chordata; order Testudines; family Testudinidae; genus Gopherus; species Gopherus flavomarginatus. Next base: position 269,014,016 of record NC_066617.1, read on the forward strand.
GCCCACATCTCTTGGCCTGGGCTGGGAGGTTCACATCTGCTGGCCACAAAAGTACCTTAGGAAAATTTTACCAAAAGGTATTTTGAACTCTTAAAGGTTAAGAGTCGTATCAAATATGAATTGCAGTGATTTTGAAATATTTTAAAAGGTACATTTAAAACAATATTTTTATTGTGGTGACAAATAAGAATCTTACACAAATTAACTCATGCATTTCCCCCCTCTTTTACAAGTAGTTCCAGAATCTTGTGTCATATAATGTAACTCCTTTCTACCTTTTTGACTACATTAGTAAAGATGGCGCTGTGTTGCTAGAGCAGTGACTTGATTTTAATTTTTTGTTTACAAAGAACCAGAATGATCGTTGGATCTGAGGTTTTGAATGCTTTCTTCCCCTGCTCAGCTGGGGTGTACTCCAAGCAAATTTCACATTTATAAACAAATAAATAAATAATCATCAAAACAGCCAATTCCTGAGATAGACAGACAGAAGGAAAGACAGATTAGCATGCTGAGGAGGACTAAATTTCAGGTCACCACATAAAAGATGCCTCCCCAGAAAAATCAGCAGAGAGCATTTTCCGAACCCCGTGTGAGATAATCCAAGGGAGAGTACTATTTTATCAAATGCATCTGCACAGAAATAACAGCAGGCACACTCTCTATGACCTTATTCTCTTCTTTCTTATTGTGATAACTATACATGCAGTACAAACTCAATCCGTTTGAGAGTAATTAGAGGCTCACATGAAACCAAAGAGATCAGCACTTTACTTACATACTCTTTCTTTGACTAGAATAATAGGTTTACGATAGCAACCTGATTATAGAAGAAAAGCTACTACCAAATACATCCGAAACTGTCTTTAAAATGCCAGGGCATATAGAAACAATTAAACACTTGAGGACTATAGTAGTCTGCACTTTTTCATCCAGGAAAGCAAGCACTACACCTTGTGAGACTGAAGAGGAACAACTTGACTCCAGATGTTTAATATCAAATGGCTTCCATTGCCTCTTGTTACACAGGGGTGGCTAATGTTTTTGAGCTGTACAGTAACTGCAGATCAAGGAGGCTTTGTGATGCTATTAAAAAGCCTAACATATCCAGTATCTATTTGTGAGGGACAAGGGTCCAAACCCAAGAATACCAGGATAATTACACAGGCATATATACCGGCCTAGGAGCCTAATATTTCCAAGCACTGACAGTCAGTCATTCTTTATGTAATTTCTATAAAATCCTGCTTTCCTCACTCAGACCAAACTCCCACTGTAGACAATAGGAGTTTTACCTGAGGAAGTACTGGCTGAAAACTGAATAGCTTCAAATATTCAGCCCTTTTAATTTTACCCACCACTTACTATACACACTTTTTCATTTCCTATTGTCCAGCCAGTGCTTGTAAAAAGAATAGCTAAAGTAAGTAGTGCCTAGTGTGATATTAAATCTACCCCCTCATGCAATTTGCTGTGACCATTAGAATCATGAATTTGAAGCAATTTTTAGCTGCCTACAGAGTTTGATTGAACCTTCCTTTCGTAGAGGCAATTTTGATTTCAAAACAGTGTGCTAGAACTACATAATTTGTAGAAAAACAGATTTCTGCCCTTTTAATGCTTGAAAAAACACCAGAAAGGTTCAGAACACAGAACAACCAATGTAAAAGTGAACAGTAAATAAAAGAAACTTTTCTTCCTTCAGAAATACCACCTTTCCCTTTCAATAGCAGCACATATTGTCTCTGTGCATTTTATTGGGAATTCAGGCATTTTATACAAGAACAAGAAACAAAATGATTAATTTGGCTTTATGTAAAGCATTTGAAGCCAAATGGCAAAATTAGCTTCTGGCCCAAGCTGGATTTGTGGTGGAACCATACCATGCTATGGGGAGGAATAGTACCTTACGAATGGTGTAAAATAGAAGATGGACTCTTGAAGAGGGTGTGATGGGTTGGCTCACAGAAACCCCCCTGGGAGCTGCCCACTGATGTGCGCAGACTACCTATGCTCCTGTTATCCCTGCCAGCTTGGAACTCCAGCACCCTGTCTTGCTGAGCCAGACACTCCCATCTGCTCCAACAAAGACCCAGGGTCTGAATTACTTGTCCCAAAGTTTACCTGAAAAGAGCTCACAGAAGTGTGCTTGTCTTTAGCACTCAGATGCCCAACCCCCAATGGGGTCTAAACCCAAATAAATCCATTTTAACCTGTATAAAGCTTTTGCAGGGTAAACTCATAAATTGTTCGCCCTCTATAACACTGATAGAGAGATATGCACAGTTGTTTGCTCCCCCAGGTATTAATACATACTCTGAGGCCATGGCTACACTTACAGTTCTGCAGCGCTGGTAGTTACAGCTGTGTTCGTACAGCTGTGTAGGGCCAGCGCTGCAGTGTGGCCACACTGACAGTTACCAGCGCTGCAGTGTGGCCACATTTGCAGCACTTGCAGCGCTGTTGGGAGTGGTGCATTGTGGGCAGCTATCCCAGCATTCAAGTGGCTGCAACGTGCTTTTCAAAAGAGGGGGGGTGGGGTGGAATGTGACAGGGAGCGTGGAGGAGACAGAGAGAATGGATTTTTCGAGTTGACACTGTTCTCAGTTCCCTGCCTCCAAGTTCTAAGGACTGGAAGACACAGTGCCTACCTTCAATCATTTTAAAAGTTCTGACCCCCTTACCCCACCCCTCTCTCATTCACTAAATGCAAATTATGTACTCCTAAATAGCCGTCAGACCAGATAAGCATCTGCTCAACATGGACATTCCCCCTCCCCCTCTGCCGTGTGAGCGGTGCTGTTTCTCTCTTCAAGCAAACAGCTGTGAACATTCCAAAGTAATTCCCCTGCTGCCTCCTCTCGCTCAGCAAACAGGAGCTGTGTTTGTTTTTAAATAAGCAGTTTGGCTGAACTCCGAGCTCTCCCTTTCATTCTGAGTTTGTTGTTGGACAGGAATTCTGGGATACCTCCTTTATACCCTGGAGGTCAATAAAAGCGCTGGTGGGGTCCACACTTGCTGACCAGCGCTGGATCACCAGCGCTGGAATCGCTACACCCGAGGCTCGACCGGGTGTACAGCCAGCGCTGCAACCAGGGAGTTGCAGTGCTGGCCATGCTTTGCAAGTGTGGCCACATCCTAAGTTGCAGCGCTGTAACCCCCTCACCAGCGCTGCAGCTCTGTAGTGTAGCCATGGCCTGAGTTAATTAATAAGTAAAAAGTTATTTTATTAAATACAGAAAGTAGGATTTAAGTGGTTTCAAGTAGTAACAGACAGAACAAAGTAAGTCACCAGGCAAAATAAAGTAAAATGCGCAAATCTATGTCTAATCAAACTGAATACAGATAAGATCCTCACCAGTTCCAGGATGCTCTCTTTTATTGACTAATTTCCTTTTAGGCTAGGTCCAGCAACCACTCACACTCCCTGTAGTTACTGTCCTTTGTTCCAGTTTCCTTCAAGTATCCAGGAAGACTTCTTATGTGGATTGGAGCATTCCAAGATGCATTGTTCCCCAAGTGCTTCCTGACCAGCTACTTAACCTTGCAAATTCCTTCCTAAAGAAGCAGACCAAATGTCTCACAAAGCTTGCTTAATTTCTAAGTAAGTATACAGCCAATATTCTTAACCTCAAGTAAAAAATGATATATGTGTACAAATAGGATGAATAGATATAGTAGAGCATAACCTTTACAGAGATGTTACATGGCACAGGCAGCACAAAACATATTCCAGTTATGTCATATTCGCATAAAGCATTATGGGGTACAGCATCACAGAGGGGTCATGCCTTTAAGATAAAGCAGCATTCTGCCTCTTGGTATGGCCAGCTCACTCTACCAGATAATTGTGAGTAGGACCACACCCTCACCTCCTTGCCATCACTGGGTCACTGTTCACCAAAGGCAAAGACCCTGCAAGTGCTGGGGCGGCAATTATGACAGGACGTTGTGACGGCTTTGCCAGCAGGTAGGCTCTTTGCATACCCCACCCCTGAACAGATCTGCAAGATAAAGCCTGTCTCAATCTAGCCCCTAGCATTTGCTCTCAGCAGGGCTAAAGATTGCTTCCACATAGACAAGTCCTGAGGTTCCTTATCAGTTTTTATTCTGCTGTTTTGCCCACTTTCATGATTTTAAAGCCATTGTAGTGCTAGCAAGTGGTCCTAACTCCCAGATTAAAAGTAAATTTCTAGCTCTCATGGTTTTAGAGAAACGCTTGAAGTGATGTGAGTCCACCCTGAAATCTTGAAAGCAAAGTAATGGGGAGGAAAAAGCACCTTTTTAAAGCTCATGAGCTTGGAGGGGCCTGATTCTGACATGATTTTTGAACATTTAGAGTTGGCAATACTGCTGATGTACTTCTATT